>NW_015115736.1:47527-51843 GCF_001443285.1 Poecilia latipinna
TTTAAAGTCTTTCAATCAACACTTCAAAGTACAAAAGTGTTGGAAAATAAAATCAATAATTCAATATAAAAGAGGGCTGGAGAATAAAATCAACACTTCAAAATGGAATATTGCAGGACAATGAACTATTATGCATATAGATTTTGAAAAGTCTCAGAAAATGAGCATTTTTGTCAAATCTTAAGATTTTGTAAGTTGTTCTTAAATCGATGGAAACTCAACATTATGTGTGGCCAGTTAACTCAGCTGTTCAGCGCATGGTGCTTGTAACACCGAGGTCTTGGGTTCAATAACCACATGGTTCAGCTTTAAAGTCTTTCAGATAATCAACACTTCAAAATAAAAAGTTGAATATTATGCAGGTTGATTTTGAAAAGCCTTAGAATATGAGCACTTTTGTTAAATCAAGATAATGAAAGTTGTTCTTGAATCCATGAAAACTCACCATAATTTATGGCCGATTAGCTCAGCTGGTCAGAGCGTGGTGCTGGTACCACTGAGGTCTTGGGTTCAGTCCCCACACTTATTTGGCATTATTCAAGAAATCTGCAGTAGCACATAGTTGAATGTGAGCATAATGATGAAATAATGCAGCATTCTTTAATATTTACAACGCTAAATGGTAATATCGCTAACTCCTGTAAGTGTGCAGGGTTTCAAAAACAAAGATGGCTGAATGCATGTTGATGTCTCACCTGCTTAAAGAGGCTTTTATGGGGTCAGAAAACGTTTTATTTAGGAACCTTTTTCCTTTTTTTACACAATGACAACACACTGATGACATCATAGAATCAACTTACAGTAAAGGGCTTGTCAACAAAGCCTTAGCAACACATGCTCCCTGGGCTGATTAGCATCAGAGGATATTTACCTTCAATGCACCGGGAGGGCTGCCTGATTTAGGCCTTTTAAGGCTTTCACTTTCCATTTGGCTAAACTTTCAACTTAGGCCTAAAATCTTTCCACAATAACGTGGATACAAAGTCCTCTGAGCCGATAAGTTGCTGCTAAACTTAAAGGGGAGCGCCACTCAGTTTCAGGTGATAAGAGAGCAGGGGCGTAGCCATAAGGTGGCTGGGGGGGGACCGGCTACCCTCATATTCTACATAGACTCCATGTCAGTAGCAGGGGTGAATCATATTAACCAAATTATTCATGATTAATTATCAACTAATTTTAAGCGTTTGTTAGCTGGAGCATAAAAAAGGCATTTGCTGAAAGAATAAAACAGAACAGTGATTGAACCAAATGCACCTGCTGCATTTAACATATGTTTTAAAATTTTATTTTGCAAAAATGTGTCATTCCCATTAATTAACAAGAAATTATAGCTAAGTGGCTAATTTCCATCTCTAGTCCCATTATCAGTTTGATGTATATGATGTTAAACAATTATAATATGGAAAATCAGCTTCAGCCAACTACACAAAAAATATATATACATAAAGGAGCAAAGAGGGAAATTAAACAGTTATTTGCAATTTGTAGTCAGTAATTTTGACTTTAAGTTGAACAGTTAGCTTAACGGGGCTAAAAACAGAGTTTTATACAGTTAAGCTAGGCTAAGCTAAAACAGGCTAATCGTGTGGTTAGCCACTGTAGCCAACAAATCTATGCTAAGCAGATCTATATGTTTTGTTTGGGTAAATAAATAGTTTGAATATTCAAGTTTTGCCCCATTGTCCATGAAATTTCAATTTTACAGTTTGTGCTCCTGCCTGGCCCCCCCAAGAAAAAAAATCTAGACACGCCCCTGCAAGACAGCTGGGGGTAAATTTTATTTTAACCACAAGAAAAAAATATATATATATTTATTAGATTTGAGTGGCAATCCTCTTTAATACATCTGCCTAACAACTGGAAAAAAGACTGTAATATACAAGACACACGACTCTCAGCACGGTTCTATTAAAAGCGCAAGATTATAAAACATTGACATCATCGAGAGGTCGTGCTGTACAGAGAGCTGACATGCGTGGCGCAGCTCTCCTCTGCTACCGGCTGAATCTGTGGAGCTACATCGAGTGAGGCGGTAAGGCAGGGGTGTCCAAAGCGCGGCCCGGGGGCCATTCACAGCCCTTGAAATGATTTTCAGTGGCCCTTTCAAGAGTAACCTGAATTTGGTTTGCTAGTTCAGGCGGTGGATACGGATTTAAAAACTATTTTAGAGTGAAATCTTAAAATGTAAATGTATTAAAAGATTTTTGCTTTTAATTTATTTACTATTAACTGGGGTTAAAAACGTCTTTATTACTGTGTAATAAACTCTTCAAAATGAAGCAAGAGCCATAAAATCTTCTTGTTGCTGAAAAGATTGGGCCTCTCGCAATAAATAAATTCATAGCAACAAACTCAATAATTTCCATTTGCATTATTTATCATTTTTTCATTCTTTTTTTCTACTAAAAACTGGATGAAAAAAGTGTTTAGACACAACTAGCCCTTTTTCTAAAGGATAATTTTATCTGTTGTTTGTATTTATTTTTCTTATTTATTTTTGGATTCTTTTTTTAATATTCCAGTGATAAAGATGAATTAGAATTTAAAGTTTATTCATATTAGAGAAAGCACTGCCTTGTTTTTGATACTTGAAAATGGTCTCAAAGCAACAATATTATCATTTATTGCGATAACTTCTCGGACAATTTATCACCCAGCAAAATCTAATAATATTTAATAAAGTATTTTAGAATTTGAATAAATATAATCCTTGATTACAGGTGATAATTTTAACTGAAGTTTCTTTTATTTTAGAATAAAAATTGCTCCTTTAGATAGGTAAACAATTATTCATTAACATCATAATTATCGTTTATCGTGATAAATTCTGGGAAATTTTTTTTACCTCGAAAACGACTAAAAAATTTAGAAAAATATCAACTTGAAAAATTTACAATGTTTTTTTTTTTATCTTTCAAACCTGCAAAACCGTTTTATGTTTTTAATATACAGTAATTTAAAACTCTGACTGCTATCATCATGATATTTTATCAACATAAAATATTTTTTGCAATAATAATGAAATACAAAAATACTAAAAAGTATTTCCAACGTGCCGTTTCTGGCCCCCCTGCCGACCGTTTGGACACCGCTGCAGTGAGGGAAAGCTTTAGTGTTTACAGAGCAAAAAGGTAAAAGTCCTTCTACGGGCGGCGAAGGCGTCCGTTCAGCAGACCAGGAAGTGTTCGCATCCGCCCAAAATAATTACACCACCAAAAAAAAAAAAAAAAGAAGAGCAAACGTTCTTCACATTCCCAAACCGTCCAAAGTTTTCCCAACGTCTCAGCGGAGGAACAGCGTCTTTTCTGTCCTCCTCATGCAGAGCGGCGGCTGCTTCAGGCCAGCTCGGAAAAATGAAGCTCTCTCAAAGCTGGTGGGAGGAAAACAGAATGGAAAAGTGGTGAAACTCGACGGGAAGAAGATGCGACGCGTCGCTGCGGGGCGTTTAGGTCGGCAGCGGGTCGTCGTCGCCTTTGCTGCATTTGCACTTGCAGCAGAGGACGATGGGCGTGGCCAGCAGGAGGAAGGGCGAGGCGACCAGCAGGAGCAGGCCGAACCCGGCGAAGATCCCCACAACCTGGCAGGGAAACAAACGTTTTAAAAGCGGCACTGAAACATACGTTTAAAATGTCTGTAGAAAGTGTCTGTTTATCAAGAATTAGACTCAAAAGGTGATTTTTTTTAGAATAAAGTCTGTTAGTAAAATAAAGATGCACCATTACCAGATAAAGCTGTTTCTAATGAGAGTAAAGCTTCGTTATTCAGATCTGTTGTGATTTGCTCGTCTAGTTTCAGATTCTTTCTTCTAAAATAAATTGTTGTTCAAACATTTCAAAGTTCTGCTGCTGATAATCTGATGCTGATGCGTTAAAAAGTTACGTTTGTTTTTTTTTAAGTATAACTTCACAGGACGCTCAACAAGTTTTTACATTTTTGTGTAGGACAAAAATGACTTTTCTCGCATTGTTGCGTCTTATTTAATTAATTCTCATAATATTCCGACTTCATTCTCGTAAATGAACGTTTTATCTTATAAATGTTCCTCACAGGATTTAGATTTGTTAATCTCTTTAATTCTGTTCAGAAAATTATCTTGGATCCGTGGTTTACAATCTTTACAATTTAGAGTCATTTTTATTCTAATATAAACCAAATAAAACTTGTTTAGAGCTGCAAATTAGGGCTGTTGTAAACGAATATTTTAGTAATCGAGTAATCTATCGATTATTCTTACAATTAATCGAGTAATCGGATAAAAAAAATTCTAAAATGAAATATTGGTAAATCTGGCATAATACCGGTGTTACTATCAGATA
>NW_015115736.1:55891-59029 GCF_001443285.1 Poecilia latipinna
AGGAATTTTAGTAATCAAGGTACTCGAATCATTCGAGGAATCGTTTCAGCCCTACTGCAAATATTACACAACTTCTTGGAAAAAAAGAATTTATAATAATAGATAAAGACCTGTTTTAGGAAATTTGTTGCCATTTTTAAAAAAATGTTTACATTTTTTTTAAATAAATATATACGTAAAATATGCTTTTTTTCTGGGTCAGAGAATTATGTAAAAAAACAAAACAAAACACAGATCCAACCTAACAATAAGAAAAACACATCTAAAAACGTGTTCTTAGTGTCACTGTGTGAAAATTCAATGCAAAGATCGTTGGATTAAACGGAAACATTTCAGCAGAACTACAAACTGATGCAGGAATTAATGTAAAAGGAGCCCCAATCAAGTACTGACTGGATTTAATGCAAGTCTGCTAACATTTTTATGCTTAAATAACTCTTTTTGGTCCGATGAAATATTTAAATTCACTGAGACTCTGAGTTCATTACCTTCAATAACCCCCTGAATTATATTACTGTCTGTAGAGTTTATGAGATTCACTTTTTGAATTTAATCATGGAAATAAATTAACTTTTCAAAGATATTCTATAGAGATGTTCAGTTTCTAGCATTGGGCAGCAGGGGGCAGCAAAGGGACGTTAGAACCAAATCCTTGTTCATTTTCTCATTTCCTCACAAAATAGCTTAACATGAAATAAAGATGGACGCAAAAGAAAGAAAAGGAAGAAAGGAAAAAACAAATAAAATGAAAAAAGGAAGGAAATTAATGTTCACAATGTCTCAATAATCTGTGGCTAAAATTATAACAAATTAACAAAAGTTTATAGATATAAATGTAATAAACTAAGGTTTAGCATTTTTCCATTTTTTTGTTGCATGTCCACCACATAATTATACAAAAAAAAAACTACCAGTAATGTTTTTAGATCCATTTTTTCTTTATCTTCTTGGAAACTTTATGCTTTCTAAATACATTTCAAAACCTAAAGATAGAAATAAAATGGCAGTTTTGCACAAATAATACATTTCAGACTGTAGATCTTCATAAAAATGACAAGATCTTGTAACAGCTGTGGCTTTAAGTGAGTTTTATTTTACTGAACTGAGGAAAATATGATTTTTAGGATTTTAGCAATTGCAGAATGTTGATGTAGATAAAAGAATAGAGGATAAATTTAGTAAGAAATTAAAATTTCCAGATGTCCTTCGGACTACATATGACAATTTTACAGCAAATGTTAACGTGATAAACGATAACATTGTTGTTTTGAGAACATTTTCACTGGAGTGATAATCCAAGAACACATTCTCAAAGATCAACAAACTTTAAATTCTAATGAGCATTTATCTTTGGAACTGGAAGACAATTTAAATATCCAACATAAATAAAAAAACAAGAGAAACAACAAGTAATAATGAATTATGAAGTCTCTGTAAACAAAACTGTTCTTCAATAAAAAAGACCAAAACACCAGACTGAAGAAATTTCTCAGGTAGAAAACAGAAAAGAGAAAAACAATAAATCATGCAGATGGAAATTATTGAGCTTGTTTTAATTTATCAAGCAGGTTTTTTTTTGCGCTTTAGTGTAACTTATTTAATTCACCACTAGGGGGAACCAAAGCACAACAAAATGAACAACTTGGGGAGTAAGAAGAAAAGGCGACTTGGAACTGAAACATGTTTTTCCTGCCGGTTGGGAGAGAGGAGGACATATTTAGGATTGTTAATCATTTTTCAGTGTTTTATTTGTGTTTGTGGTAAACAAACTGTTTCTTCCTGTGAAGCACAGGTTGGACCAGTTAGCCGGTCTAGACGCTGTTCTCTGGTTTAGATTATTCAGAGACTGCTGTCCTACAAACACGCTCATCCTGGAACATTTCTCGTTTCTGGGGAGATGAGAAGCAGCCGACGGAGGGAGAAAGCTGCAGCAGGATTCAGCCAGATGAAGTGCAATCACATGACTCAGCCTGGCCCGCTCAGAACAGATGCCAACGTGTATGCTAATGCCGGAAAATAGCAAGTACGTCGGACACAGTGACGCACCGCGCTCTGAATAGACAACGCCGAACTCCGAAGGTGAAACTTCAGAAATAAAACTATCTGTGGGAGATCGAAGCACATTCTTTCTCCTGAGTTTACTTTATGCTACTCTCTGAAAGTCAACAAAACTTTAAAGTTGGAGGAAGTTAGCAGAATTCACAGATGTTTGATAATTAAAGCCAGATTGATGAGTCAAAGGAAACCGTCTGCTGGATGCTTCACCATGACAACCACTCAAAACAAAACCAGTGATACTGGAGAAGAAGTCCTGGGTCTAGTCAAAGCCCATCTTGATCTCATTTAGATTCAGTCTGATGACTTAAACACAGCAAAAAAACAAAATCTTACCAAGTATTTTGGTCTAGTTCTAGTGCAAATATCTTCCGAAGTAATTAAATAAGACAAAACTAACTTTTCAGCAGGATATGAGTTTGTTTTAAAGTCAATAATTCTTTACCATTTATAAAATTACTAGTTCCAGTCTTCAGCTGGAGCGCCACATGGAAATAAACAAATTAATTGCAGATTTTTAGCCAACTTCACCAAGTTTATAGCAGTTCAGTCATCCAACCACCAGGGGTGCTGGAGGAAAGCCATCTCTCTTTTCCATCCCAAAAAAGTATAAAAACTTGATCTGGAGCCACCAGATTTAATTTGGAATCAGGTTGTTTGGATCTTTTTGTTCAGGGTTGTTAATTTTACGGCTAAAAATGTTTACAGCTTACAATTTTACAGCTCTTCAGTACATTGTTGCAATTTAAATGAAGTTTATTGTTTTGCCTGTTCATTCACCACAAGTTACTAAAACGTGTCTAAATCAGATAAACTCCACAACATCAGAGAAACACATAAGAAAGGAACATCAAGTGTAGGAACAGGAAAACGTTCTCACCTGTGTTCTGTGCCAGATCACCGACGCCCTGGAGTGACCCAGTTTGTTCCGACACGGCCCTTTGTCATAGTGGATCAGCAGGAAGTCATCCTGGTATACACACACACACACACACACACACAGTTAAATAGCAACCATTAGCAGCCTTAAACACGTCTAGATGTCTCCTCGTGCAACCAGCTGAAGAATCCACAATCAAATTT
>NW_015115737.1:0-16478 GCF_001443285.1 Poecilia latipinna
CTCTCTCTCTCCAGGCCGTGTTCTGCGTTCAGCGTCTCGCTCTTCCTCCAGAGAAGGTGAATCCTTTAGGGGGCGCCATCGCGCTGGGTCACCCTCTGGGCTGCACCGGCGCCCGGCAGGTTGTGACGCTGCTGAACGAGCTGCGGCGCCGAGGCAGGAGGTGGGTCTAGTTCAGCCACTGCAGCAGAACCGGGCCGGGTTCTGACCCGGTTCCGCTCTCTCTCTCTCTCAGGGCGTTCGGAGTCGTCTCCATGTGCATCGGGACCGGGATGGGAGCTGCCGCCGTGTTCGAGTTCCCCGGGCCGTAGCGACCCGGTTCAGACGGATCCGACAGGTTCGACCCGGAACGTTTCCAGTGATTCCAGTTTAATCGGCCCAATTCCTGAAAACTGATTTCGGCTTCTGTGCGACCTTTAAAGTCTGCCTCGTTGCACCGCTTCACCGAGGAGGACCAGGTCCCTCCAGGCTGATTTCTCCATATTTTCATGCAGATCCCCTTAAAGGGCCGGTTCAGGCAGAATGTGTTAAAACCAGCTGATGACAAACGGATAAAATATTAACAGTTTCTGCGTTCATTTCTTATGAAACAATGTTGACCGTTTCCTCCTGATGATGTAATAAAGATAAAAACAGATTTGATCAAATAACAGCTGTGATCTTAAGGTTCTGTTTGTTTCCTCAGAGGGCCTCATGAAAAGCTTTGGTGGGCCAGATTTGGCCCCTGAGCCTCGAATTTGACACAAGCTCCAGAACGTTCCTCATGTTCAGCTGGGCCGACCCAAACGGTTGTGGTTCTGGTCAGAACCCGTCCCAGCAGAACTCCAGTGGTTAAATCCAACCAATCAGGGCACTCCTGCTGCTGTGGTAATATTTAATGATTACCACAATAAAAGCTTCTCTTTGGAGGCTTTTATTGTGACACTGCTTCCTGTTGAACCCAAATGAGTTCAATGACTGTCAGAACTTTAACTGGATCTTAAGATGTTTCATTTTTTTAATAGGAAATAATGATTCAGTTTGAGATGAAAGATTTAATAATAAAACATTCAAAATGGCTCAGATTCCGTCTGCTGTCCAGATCAGAACCAGGAAATGGGTCCACTTTCAGGAGGAATTAGGTCACTCTCCGTTTTTTCCGGGCCTGGAATCGCTCCGTTTTGCTCTTAATGGATTTAACGAGCAGCGACAGACTCGGATCCATCGCCTTCTTCGAGTCCGAATCCCGCTCGGTTCCGGCTGCTTCCTGTCTACGGCCAGGCTCCGCCCCCTCCTGTCTGCCAGGCTCGGCGGCGCGGCGGCGCTGCTTCTCCTCCAGGATGCTCCGCGTGGCTCTGGTGTTCCTGAAGCCGGGGTGGGACGGGTCCAGGTTGAACAGGTGGGAGGTGAAGACAGCCTGGAAGCGCGGGTCGGAGACGTCCACCTGGAGACAGAGATCGCATCATGGACTGGCCTACGGAGGGCTGAACCTGCCACTGACTGACCTACGGAGGGCTGAACCTGCCATCGACTGACCTATGGAGGGCTGAAACTGCCACTCATTTCTAATATTTCAATGTTGAATTTTAGTAGTTTAGGTGAGTCTAAAAGGTTTTTATTGTAATTTTTAACAAATACAAATTTAATAAAATACATATTTAAATAATAACTGTGTTATTAAAGAACACAAAACAAAAAGAGCTAAATTAACAAGTACTGTGTAAAATACAAGCCAATTAAAACTGTTACAATTTAAATATTTAATTATATCTTTATAAAACTAATGTTACAAATAATAAACGAGTATTTAATAGATGGTTCAGTAAAATGAACAATGGAGTCAGATTTGTGAGATAAATGGATCTATAAAGATGGGAAAACTTCTGCCACTGTGCTAATGGTAAAGCTAAGTTTTAGCGTAACACTTTAGCATTTTTGCTAACTTTGAAAATATTTAGTGCACTTAGCTTTCCCTAAATTAATTTTTCCAGATAATTTCTAAACAGCTAATTTTAAAAGTTTCATAAACAAATAAAGTACAATGTCTGTTTTTTAGTTTTGGTTATAGAAATTCTTCTAGTGGTTAGACGTTAATATCCATGCTCTTATTTTGAAGTGAGTGAAGACTGTTTCCTCTCTCTCTTTTCCTGTAATAACTTTATCTAAAACCAGAAACAGGAACAAGTTAAAGTGTTTGAAATTAGCGCCTTAGCATTAGCAGAACTAATGGTTATGATTTGACTGTTAGCAAAGCTAGCTCTTAGTTAGCAGTGGCCGGCCTGTCCGGGTGTAGAAGCAACGCTGCCCCCATCAGGCCGGTGTGGGAATCGCAGGTAAAGCCTGCCTGAGGATGAAGGTCTCACCTGGAAGCTGTCGACCTCCAGCGGCGCTTCGCCCTTCCTCAGCAGCTTCTTCCTCTTCCTCCTGCTCAGGTTCTGCTGCTCTACGATCTTGTCGTAGTTGAAGTGTTTGTGTTTGGCTTCATCATCGTCATCCTCCATCAGCAGAGCCATCTGGGCCTGGAAGCAAGCAGACAGATGAGACTCTGGGAGTCGGAGGACGATCCGGCTGGGAATCATTCTGCACCTTCTGTTTCTGCCGCTCCTCTTCCTCCTCGGCCGTAATCTGCTCTTCCTTCTGTTTCTTCTTCTTCTGTTTCTTCTTCATGTCTGAAACATGAATCAGTCAGGGGTCACGTCATTAAAGACGAGCACAAATGATTTTAACCGAATTTCAGAACTAAAACAAACTGCAGTAAGTTTGATTCAACATGCAGCTTTAAATATCTGGACGTTTTGTCCATGTTTGTCTAAAGTTTACAGTAGAACAAGGTGGCAGATTGTGATTCTAACCCTAAGTCAGAATCATGAGACTGTAATAAAATCTCTGCGGATCTTTTTACTCAAACTACAGAGCTGCTGTTGGCAGAAGGGCTCGAGTCTCGGGTTTCCTCTCCTTGGAGGATGAACTCCGTCACTCTGACGAGCCACATGGAGCAGACGTCAGCGCCGTGACCGAATGTTTTCAACACCGACGGCCAGAACAGCCGCTCCACTCCTGTCACCGTGGTAACCGAGCGTCATGCGGGGACGTCACCTGATGCTCCGAGCTCGTCTGAGAAGAACGGGTCGCTGAGGTCGACATCAGGAGGAAGCTCATCATCACTGAGCTCTTCTTCGGCTCCCTGATGGAGAAAACGTCACGTTAGAATCATTACGGCCTGCAGTTCAGAGCTCTGGCAGGAGGAGGCGCCACTTACCTGCTTTCTTTCATTTTTCCTCTGCTTCTTCTTCTCCTTCTTCTTCTGCAGAAACTCCTCCCAGGGCGTCGGCTGGTCCTTGGCCTCCAGCTTCTTCTTCACCAGCCGCTCCGTCGTTTCCTTCAGACCTGAGGAGGAGGACAATGAGCCGCTCTGCCGTCGGGCCGAGAGGCTGCAGGCGGCTCCTCCTGGTACCTGGAACCCAGCTGATCTCCATCTCCATGTCCTCCTGCTGCCTCTTGTCTTTGCTCTGGATGCTCTTCAGCAGCTCTCTGTATTTACTGATCTGCTCCTCGCTCCTCTTCCTCTGTTTCTCCTCAGGTTTCTCCTCCAGCTCCTCTCCAATCGGCTCTTCTGTTTGAAATAAACCGCTCACCACAACTTCGTCTCCTTAAAGCACCAGAAAACTTTTCTCGATCCTCACCTCCTCCTGTCTCCTCCTGCTCTTCATCTTCGTCTTCCTCACTGGAGGAGGCCAGGTAGGCCTTAAAGTCCAGGTCCAGCAGCTCCTCTTTGTTGAACTTCCTGTTCAGAGCCGTCACGCGCTCGTGGTCCGTCTCGTCCCACGTCAGCTGCACCTGATTGGTCCAGAAAAGATCCAAGCATGATCAGACTATTGATCAGCTCATTAGTATTTATTAGATTAATAATCAGAATTTATTCCACACTAAACTTTAAATTTGCGATTTAAACCATTGATAGTAATGAGATGTAAAGCAAACTAAATGGATGAACTTCAGCAGTATATTCATGTGTTTTCTGATTCATTCTCAGGAACCGGACCGGACCAGAACCAGCTGCTCTGGTCTGGAGCTTTAGTTCATGAACTGACTTCAGAGAGTCTGCTCAGTTCCACTATGAAACGGGTTTTCTGGTCCCGTCAGCTCAGAGCCGGTGCGGTTCTGACCTTGGAGGAGGCGGCAGCAGACGAGGTGAACAGCTTGGGCGTGTACGCCGTCAGGTTGACGTCCGTCGCCACGTCTCTGGGCTCCTCGTCGAATGTCACGTCGTCAGGAACAAAACTGTTGAGTGAAAGAAGCTTAGAAACTCTAGTTTAATAAACGAAACCCGGGTCGGGACGTTTGAATTCGTCATCGTACCGGAGATCCAGAACCGAGCAGCTACTCTCGTATTCGAAGCCGTCGCATTCCTCGTAGATCTTCACCGCCGTCTCCACAGAGTCGCATTCCACCACGCCGTAGAAATACTTGAGACGCTTGAACTGATAATCCCGCAGCTTCTCTCTGTAGACCCTGAGAGGAGCAACAGAACCACTGCAGCATCTGGACCCAGAACGTCTGCCCGCTAACAGCAGAACGTCTGCCCGCTAACAGCAGAACGTCTGTCGGCTAACAGCAGAACGTCTGCCCGCTAACAGCAGAACGTCTGCCCGCTAACAGTAAGATCCTCCACACTGACAGCAGATGAGCTGCAGAGCGTACTGCAGAGCGTCCAGCAGGGGGCAGCCCAGCAGCAGGGCTGCTGGGCTGCCCCAAGTCACCTGTCTTCCTCTGTCTCGTTCTCTGAATCGTCCGGCAACGCCTTCAGCTCCGGCGGTCCCTGCGTCTCCTCCACCTTCCGCCTCTCCTTCCCAAACTCTGACGGGAAAATCTGGACAACAATACCCACAATGCACTGCTGTTACTCAGGACAAACAGGCCAATCTGGTTTGGTTCTGTGTGTGGGTAGAATAAAATCAGATTGTTGATCCAACATGGCGGCTTCCAACAGAGGGCCATGTGAACCCTGGGTCTTGTCTCTCAGGCACAGTTACCTTCACAGACAGCACAGCGCCCCCTTTAGGCACAAAGGAGCTGAACAGAGCCAGCAGATCTTTGGCCTTCAGGCGATCCCAGTCCATGTTACAGACAGCGAGCCGAGCAGAAACCTGGAACACGTTAAGAACACGTTAGGGCCTCGTTAGGACCTCGTTAGGACCTCGTTAGGGCTCCGCGCCGCCTCACCTGCTCGCTCCGTGGAGCGTCTCTGCACAGCTCCCCCCAGTCGTGTTCGATCTGCTCTTCCTCCTTCCTCAGGATGTCGTCCACATCATCATCATCCTCGTCTTCATCAGAGCTGGTCTCCATGTTTCCTTTTCCTCGGGCCAGATCCGGTCCGCTGTCATCCTCAGAGTCCAGACCAGACTCTTCATCATCATTATCATCATCATCATCATCTCCTGACTGATGCTCCACCTCTTCTTCATCTGAGGAAGACATGAATGCTAACTCTGTTAGCTTTAGCTGTCATTCTTTAGAACATAAAGAACTAAACAAGAGGAAATAAAAGTTCATCTCTGACTTTATTTAAACGAGCCGATTGAGCCCAACGTTTGTTTGACTGAGACGATTTTTTTCCCCTGGAGACGATATTCGTTATGAAAACGTCTCATAGAAATAAATAGATGTGAAATCAGAGGATGAAAAATTCTTCTGACCTTTCTCTGCCGCTCTGCTTCCTCGTCCAAGATGCTTCTTCTTCTGTCTCTGGACGTCCTCCTCCTCCTTCTCCTCCTCCTCTTCATTCTCCTCCTCCTCTTCCTCTTCATCCTCCTCCTCTTCATCCTCCTCCTCCTCCAGCTGGTAGAAGCGCCTCAGGTCGGCGGCGGTGGACAGCTGGACGGGTCGTCCTCTCTTGTCCACCGTCTGCTTCGTCTGGAAGCGCCGGTCGTGGAACATGGACTGGAAACGTTTGTCGATCTTGACTTTGCGTTCTTTCTCTGGCATTTCCCAGAACCTGGGGTCCTTCTGGACCCGGCAGAACCGCTCATCGTCGGCCTGCTTCTTCCTGGACGACATGTTGGGGGGGAGCACAGCGCCACCTGCAGGACAGGAGCAGAACTGCAGGTAAAGGTGGAGAACCTTAAGCTTCATGACTCTCCTCTGGTTTAGTCGTTAGGAAAACATCCAGAGAAAATTTCTTTCCTGCTGCTCTAATCTTACTGTTGCTTTTATGTTGGGTAACCATGGCAACCAGGTGTAGTTTTTGCACCTGGGATCAGCTGATTGGCATCTGAAAAGCTCAAATAAAACCTGAAGGAGAAAGTTCAGAGGATCACATCCCAGAATCTGACGTCCTTCTAACCAAACGACCAGACAAACTGAAAGAGGAGCAGCAAAAGCAAAGGAGGCGGATTAGCAGAGCTAGCTAACAGCTGATGGAGCCATCAGTATGTTTCTGTGGAGTATCATCTCTCCTCAGCAGACACTGAGCTGTTAGCATGTTAGCATGTCATGACGGTCATGAGGCGGTCAAGCAGAAGCTTCTTCAGTCAGAGGCTTTTTCTGATTCGGTGCAGGACTGACTGCTACTGCAGATCCTTCCATCCTCAATATCCATAAACATATTTCAAACCGAACCGGTGGAAAATTCACACAACAAATAATTCAACCGAATCTTATCAAATCTGATTGGTTTATCATTTTCCGTCGGCTGGTTTTTACTTGGTGAATATGACGAACTGAACCTTTGTACCAGTTTATGATGAAATGAACAGCAGAAACATTAAAAACCACCGAGCCGATTATCGGAACATCTTATGGATCAGAAAAGTTCGGTCCAAATATGAGACCAATTAAAGTCTGATACCGAACCGGACCGGTTCGTTTAAAACCCAGAGAAAAGGCGCAGAGTCCGGCGGAGAAGAGGCTTAGCAGGTCCGACCAGAACCAGAACCAGAACCAGCGGCTGGAAATAAAATTAAAAGTTACCTTCTCTGAGCCGCCTCACACGTGTTTTCCCAGCATGCACTCTGCTCCTTCGGCCTCTGACTCAGTACGGCGCGAAGAGAGGTACAAACAGCGCGAACCGCGGATTCCTCGGTGAACGTTCAGATTCGGGTTTTATGATCCAAATCATTTATACTTTAGTTCCTATAATAATCAGAAAATAAACGTTTTTATGTTTCTAAATAAAACTTTAATTTAACCAGTAAATATGTTAAAAGGTAAAAAATAGTTTTAATTGCATTTAATGTCCATAACATGATAAAATGACCCAGTTATTATTACCAACTGCGTGACAAAAACTTGATGATTCATTTTGTTTTTGGACTATAAAGCAGTTCAAACAGTCATGTGTTTATTGCTCATCATGAATTCAATCATATTTCAGGTCTTTTTATTTATTAAATTCACACGGAGATGCTTCATGTTTTATGTTAATGAGCCTAAATGGTCCAAAGATTAAATAGAAAATATTATTTTTTCTCTACTCCAGTTTTTCAGTTGAAATATTTTCAGGTTTTATTTGTTTTTATTTTTCCAGGTTGTGAATTTAATCCCAGTAATCTGACTCCGGCTCCGCTCCCAGCCTCTGATCCATTTCCTCCGCTTGGATCCGCCTGCCGGGTTTTCCGACCGGCCGCGGTCGGAGGTCACCGAGGTCACTGCGGGCAGGAAGCCGCCATGTTGGACTTCTGGCTGGAAGCGGAACCATGAGCTGCCGGGGGATTCAGAAGCTCCTGCAGGGAGCCGGTTCTGGTCCGGCAGCGTGGTCCCGGACCCCCGCGGCCTCCTGCTGCTGCAGGCTCAGATCTGGACCCTGCAGGGCCCTGTCCGGACCCGGTTCTGGGGCCGGACCCGGTTCTGGGTCAGGCAGCATGAATGTGTTCAACAGGGAGATGAAGAGGAGGCAGAAGAACTGGGCCGCGGTTCTGCAGGACGGACACCAGTACGACTACCTGAGAGAAGAGGTGAAACTGGGGTTCGGTCCGGTTCTGATGATGGAGTTCAGTTTGGATTGTTATTGAAAATGTTTTTAGGTTTTCGTTCCTCTTGAGTTCAGTAATGGAACCATCAGAACCAGAACCTGATGGTTCTGGACTCTTCAGGTCTGGTTCTGGACCGGTTCTGGTTCTCCAGGAGGAACCGTCTCATCTGGATTTTGTGTTGTGCAGGTTGGCAGTCGAGTGGCTGATCGGGTTTATGACATCGCCAGGTGAGTTCTGGTTCTGGATCTGGTCCAGCAGGAACCATGAAACCAGTTAAATCTGACTGGTTTCCATCTGAAGTCCAGTCCGGCAGGTTCTGATCCGTTTGTCCTTTCCTCAGGTCGTTTCCCCTGGCTCTGGACATGGGAGGAGGAAAAAGTTACATAGCAGAACATCTGAGCAAGGTGAGGAAGAGGAGGGTGAGGAAGAGACTCCTCCATCCTGCAGCTCCAGCCTGAACTGGGAATCTTGTCAACTGGGAAAATCTTCCAGTTTTGGCTGAGTTTTTCCTCTCTGATGTTCCAGGAAGTGGTGCAGCGTTTGGTTCTGACTGACGTCTCCCAGCAGGCTCTGGTGAGTCCTGACCCACATCCCAGCGGAACCGGTTCATCCCAGCGGAACCGGTTCATCCCAGCGGAACCGGTTCATCCCAGCGGAACCGGTTCATCCCAGCGGAACCAGTTCTCTGTGTTGTGTTTCAGAAGCTGGGCCGGCGGTCGGAGATTCCCACCCGGAGCGTTGTGGCTGATGAGGAGTTCCTGCCGTTCAGGGAGAACAGTTTCCACCTGGTGGTGAGCAGCTTCAGGTGAGACGCAGCTTTACCTGCAGAGCCCGGCTTCCTCCACCAGGGGGCGCTCAGCTCAGGTCTGACCTCATCAGGTTTTACATGTGAGATGGATCAGGGAACAGATCGATACGGAGGCAAACAGAACAACGATTGACACGTAAACACAAGGAAACAAACGCAGCAGAAAAACGCTGCAAACAGAAAGTCCTCCAGACCAGTAGGGGGAGTCAGACACTAAACACCAAACGTCCAGGAGAAACAGAGGAAGACATGTTAGTCTAGCTTTTCTTCATGTCATTTTCAAACATGCGGGTTTTTACAGTATTACAGAACTGCAGCATATTAGATAAAACTATCTACTCCAGACTCCCCCTAGTGGTGTGGAGGACTTCCGTTCTGTACAGGATCCTGTTTGTAAAGTTACACTGTAAAACAATAACAGCAATAATTTGATTTATTTAGCCTGTCACAAAGGAAAAACTATGGGTGTTCATTCTTTAAACGGTGTTTTATCTATATTCATATTTATAAATGTCATGATTCTAAACTAAATGTATTTAATTCTGAGTTAAATATTTAACTAAATATTTAGCTTAGTAAGCTAAACATCTAGTTAGCAAGCTAAATATTTAGGTAACTATTTAGCTTATTAAATATGTAGTAAGTTTAGAAAATATTTCAGGTAATATATATCTAACTAAATATATTTGGCAAGTTAAATATTTAGCTTGCTAAATGTTTAGTCAGATTTACCCGAAATATTTAATCAACTAAATATTTAGATGAGATTTAACCCTTTAGTTTGTAGTCTTGCTGTCTGAAGCGACTCTCGTTTTCCTCTCAGCCTCCACTGGATCAACGACCTTCCCAGGGTGCTCAGCGAGGTACGGTCAGAGGTTCTGTGTGTGGTTCTGTTTGGGTCGGCTCCGCCCTCATGCTGTTCTCCCAACAGATCCATCGAGTCCTGAAGCCGGACGGTGTCTTCATCGGCGCCATGGCGGGTGGGGATACGCTGTACGAGCTGCGCTGCTCGCTGCAGCTGGCCCAGTCGGAGCGGGAGGGCGGCTTCTCGCCCCACGTCTCCCCCTACACCGCCGTCACCGACCTGGGGAACCTGCTGGGCCGGGCCCGCTTCAACATGCTCACCGTGGTGAGGTTCTGGTTCTGCTAGGCCCGATCCAGCAGTTGTTAGAGGTTCTGAGGGACTCATCTTGACTCAGTCCATTCCAAGTTTGGATTTATATCAAAATGAGCTAAATTGCTAATTTTAGCCTAAAGCTGACGTTAGCAGGAAGGCTAACACTAGCATGTTGACCTGTAGTAGCATATTGCATGTTGTATGCAAACAGCAGTGTGTAGCAGCAATGCTAAAATGATCCAAAAGGCTAATGTTAGCCTAAGTGCTAGCATTAGTTCTGGTTCTGGACGGTTTCTGTAGTTGCTGAAGCGTTGACCTCGGTGCAGACCAGGAAGTTTCTGTATGGATCAATAAAAGTTTCCACCGCTCAGCTGAGCCACATTTCTTCCTTAAGCAGCAGACAGTGAAGTGGTCTGACCTTTGACCCCTCTGTGTTTTCAGGACGTCGATGATGTTCAGGTTCATTATCCAGGAATCATGGAGCTCATGACGGACCTGCAAGGTACAGAGCTCAGAAATCCAAACATTAAGGTTTCCTGCAGGGCAGCAAACTGAGACATGTCGCCCCCTGCAGGCATGGGGGAGAGTAACTGCGCGTGGAACAGGCGCTCCATGCTGCACCGCGACACCATGCTAGCAGCTGCAGCCGTCTATAAAGGTGAGGAGACGCACTTTGGACCAATCAGATCTCTGATGGATGATGAGGTGGGAACCTGAGATTCTAAGCTGGATTATCAGGGAGCCATGACGGGAAGCTGAACAGCAGAAATCTGGTTTTAGTTTCATCAGAACTCCGTCTGCAGCGTTTGGACCCGGTTTTAACTGGACTTTATGAACTTCCTGTTAGTTCCAGTAATCATTTATGGATTTATGGATTAGCTTCCAGCTATTTCTGGACTGAATGTTTATAATGTTGGCAATATTCTGTAAATCCTATAAATTTGTTAAAATGAGACTTAAATGACTGGTTAAAATGTCGCAGAGGCTCTTCATGATCGGAGGATAAGTGAAGGTCATCCAGATTCTTTTTCTGAGGTTCTGATCCAAAAACAAAAACTGATAAGAATTTAAAGCAGAAAGTTTGAAGTAATCCAGGTTTTAATCTCTTCATGCCTGTAATCTACCGGATTGGATTAATCTGGACTGATCTTGGACCAGCGGGACGTTTCATCCTGTCCGTCTCATTTCAGAGATGTACGGAAACCCGGACGGGTCAGTTCCCGCCACCTTCCAGATCCTCTACATGATTGGCTGGAAGCCTCACGAGTCTCAGGTGAGAGCAGAGTCTGGCCATTTACAGCCAATCAGCAGCAGGGAAACAGGCCCCGCCTCCTGAGCTGTGACTGCTCCCTCAGGCTGGGTTATATCTGTATGGAGGGCTGATCCTGCCAAAATCAAAATGATTTGATGATGTAATTAATGTGTTAAATATTCATAAATAAGAACTTTCTAAACTTAATTTCTTATACAGGTTGACAAATATTTTTGTTTTACTAATTTACTTCTTAATTAATTTTTTCATATTCTGTACTAATTTAATATCTACTACATTTACTTTGATTTGATCATACGTTGATTTATGTTCTCCAGGTTTTCCATCTTTTCTCCTTTGTTTATTTCCATTTTTTTCCCCATTTTATTTTTTTGGATTAATTTTTCATTTTTTTCTTGTCCTGTTTCCTTTTGAATTTAAATGATCTGAACAGAAAAGAGAACATGAAGAAAATAAAAAAATAATAAACAAAAACAATGAGAAAAAGGGAGAAGTGAAAATCTGTCAATGCATAATTAAATCAAGTGACTGAACAAAAAATAGTATTAAATAAATACAGAACATGACAAATTTAGAAAAACATTTATAATAAGGAAACTCTTAAAACAGTGTTTAAAATAAACTGGAAAATAGTGATGGTGTTTAATTAATGCTGCTGAAAATGATAAGTATTAGTGTAAACCACTGTATAATCAAATGAGATGGAAAAGATCTTCATTTTTTTCTTTTGGAAGCAATATAAAGCAATATTTGGCACATGGATTACTTTTTGTTTTCAGAACTTACACTTTTATTTTTACAGAGCAGTTATGCAGCCATACATCAGTAATACATAACACAAGTGTTGACAATATGAAGTTTCCCATAAAATAAACATCTTATGACCTCAGCATCACATCTGCAGACTCATCGCCGTACAACCCAAGGATTCACTTTGGGCAGGACGGCTAAACACCAGCAGAGCTTCTGCGCAGGACAGAAGGAGCTTTTTGAAATCTAGGTTATCTTTTCCATTTGACATAATTCTCTTACTTTTTGAACCCACAAGTCGTAGGAAGGTGGTTCCAGTTGCATCCACCTGATTGTGATGCATTTCAGATGTACTTTGGTCCTTGCAGACCAGCTGGTATAATACCAAGTAATGCAGCTGTAACATCCTTTGGTGTCTGGAAAGATTTGGTTTGTAGCCCTGATCACCTCGTCCCAAAAGCTTTGAAGTTTGGGGCATGACCAAAATGTGTGTATGATTGGCGACTGCTGGGCCTCAGATCCTCCAACACAAGCTTGATAATTTAAGATCCATCTTAGCAACGACATCAGGGGTCCTGAAATCCCTGCCAATAATTTTCCATTTATATTCCCGCCACATATTTCCATTATCAAATGGATTAACACAACGTTGCATTCTCTTTAGTTTTCTCTGGTCTGTAATGGAGACTTGAATTTAACGCGCCATTTCAAACAAAGGTTTTGAATGCGCTTCCTAACCAGAAGCTCCAAAGAGTTATTTAACAATATGAGGTGTTTAATTTATTTTTAACATTGTATTTTCATACATTTTATGCTAGGGCTGCCCAAGTCTAGTTTTCCAGAGCTACCATCTGCAACTTTAGTTCCTTCTCTAACACACCTGGATCATTTACTCATTATAAGGCTCTACAGAACTGAATGAGGGAAGTCAACCTTTTGCCTGGGGTGTTTTAGCAGGGATGCATCTAAAAGTTGCAGTCTGAAGGACTGCAGCTGGGCACTCCTGATTTGTACCGTCAATGTGGCCCTTTGAGGGGGCCAATATGCTGAAGTGGCCCTCGGTGAAATTGAGTTTGACACCCCTGATCTAAAGAAATAATTTTTCTGGAGATGAAAATTCCTTCATAACTCTTCAAATGACATAAGGTTGTTCCTGTCAATCAACTGATGAAGAAATGTAAGATCCTGTTCAGCCCATTTAGAAAAAATTTGAATTGGGTGTGAAGGATTTAATATGTCCAATGCTTGTTAGTATTCATAAAGCTCTTGGTAGCTTGAAAGAAATTTGTACTTTGTTCCAAATGTCAAGTGTGGTTTTAGTCCACAATGGCAGTTCCTTTACTGGAATATCTAAAGGTACTGACCTTTAGTGGTACTGAGCACTTTGCTTGCTCGATGCTCAGCCATCTTGTTTGAGAATCCTGTTGGATCCATGAAATTAAAGTCTTTAACTGAGCTGCCCAAAAATAATATTTTAAGATTGAGACCCCCTTCCATCTTATGAATTACTTTTTGAAGCCATTTATTTATTTCCACATTCACAGTTTTGGCAGGATCTTCTTTCCGTAGTTGAGTTAATAAACCAAACGGGGAAAACCCAAGAGCAGGTTTGGAAACGTCCATAAAAACATTAAAACGGTTTTCTGCTCCGTGGTTCCTGCAGGCCAAGCCGGCCCGCCGCGGCTCCGCCACCGTGTCCTTCAGAGATCTGGCCAAGGTCAGCCGACCCGACAGCGCCGACCAGTCCTAGGGTCATGACCTCACTGGGTCAGGCGTCCAGGAGAAGGAGGTTCTGGTTCTGACTGTAAATGTTGTATAGAAATCTGTTTCTGCTAAATAAACTGAGTAGTGAAGGAAACTTGTAACGAGTGAGTGTGTTCTCTCTGATGAAGCTGCTGCAACACACACTCACTCACACACACACATTTGGCGAATCGTGACCGACTCGTCATCCAGATCTGCTCTGGATTCTCCAGTTTTCCTTCAGCTGGTCTGAAAATAACAGGATTAAATCTGATTATGATCTGAAGCAGATTAGAGCTCAGATTAATGATCATTTCTGGATGAATTCACTCAGAAGAGGAAAACATGCTGGAGAGAAAATATCTGAATTCTGGAGTTAAAATTCAATAATGACCTTTGACCTTTCAGGCTCTTGGTGAGCAGCAGAACCGGAGCAGTCTACTTCCTGGACAGGAACCGAACTGTCCGGATGAAACCAGATCTGAAGTCCCACTTGAGCTGCTTCTTCTGCCTGGTTCTGATCAGAGCAGAACCTCCACTGTGGACCTAAAAAATCCAGAGCTTCTGCCTCTATAGACCCGGACCGGAGTTACAACAACCGGACCGAACCGGACCGGAGTTACAACAACCGGACCGAACTGGACCGGAGTTACAACAACCGGACCGAACCGGACCGGAGTTACAACAACCGGACCGGACCGAACCGGACCGGAGTTACAACAACCGGACCGGTCTGATAAAGTTCCAGCATTTCAAATCAAGAGCTTGGTTAGTTAGCAACAGAAGTGATGAGGAATGAACTATCTATGAGTTCTAGTTCTAGGAGGATGGAGAATAAAATCTGGACAGAATGTGGGAGAAGGACCTCGCTGCAGCAAACAGGAAGGGGCGGGACGGACCGCTGGCAGTCTCAGACCTTATTTGGAAATGGGACCATTGCACTCCGGAAGTGAAGGGGGCGCTATGTCCTATATTATCCGCGGTCTCCCGTTTTAATTTTCTTTTTAAATCTCTGATTTAACTTTATCTTTAGGAAGGAGTTTCTCTCTCAGCATATATTTGAACTTCTCTCTTATTTACTTCAGCGCAGCTCCTCCTTAGTCGCATCTTTTCGGGCCTGCTACTGCCTCTAGTGGCGTGGTGGTGGTAGCACAACTAATATAAATACATTACTAAATCAGAATACCAAAGTTTTTATTATGTATTATTAATTCTCGCATAACTAGAACCGCAAAAGATAAAGTCCCTCACAAAACACCATACCTTTTAATTTTCTTAATGTAGTAGAGCTAATTAAATGACATAAACAAAACCTGAAAGTGGTTCCAGTTTCACTCGTTGGAAAACCTGTTGAAACTACGGCAAATTTTAAATACCTTGGATCATTCCTGGACAGTCAGCTCAACTTTGCTGAAAACACTGACAACATTTTTAAGAAACGTCTCTATCTTTTAAGAAGACCCAGTGATCTTGGGGTTAAGTGCAACTCGTGCAAAACCTCTAGTTAGTTAGAGGTAACATTAGCCAACATTACCTCTAGTTAAGTAATTTAACATTTTAACAATTAGTTAAAATGTTAAAACTTAAAAATTTAACTTATGTTTTAAGTCATCTCAAGTTTTAACTGTTGAGTGTTTTAGCTTTTCATCTTCTCGGCTGGTTTGGTCACATGAGCTGCAGACTAACAGACAATCTTTTAAGAATACTTGGAAAAATAGTAGGTAAATGGTGGTGAAACCAAAAACATCTCTGTCTAAACTGTTTAGAGCATCCATCCTCTTTTTTGTGTTCTTCTGGTAACTATAGAACATCTATTAGAAGTCATTCATTGACAGTGCAATAATTATTCTTAGCCAAACTAAATGATAACATTTACCTGTAGCATGCTAAGTGTTTACTTGATGCACAAATTGTTGATATTGTGATTCTATTAATGAATTTTATTTTATTGTTTTAGAGTCAAAGAAAAATTTCCACCGTGGAAGACTAAATAATCATATTTTTCCTATATATAGGACTCTACCAACAAAACAAAAATGTGGATTATTGCTTGTTTAACAACCCTGGTTATTCATCTGTGAACCTAATTAATTTGTTCGTTATTGACTTTTGCTCAGTTAAATTTCTTATGTATATTTTGTATATGGTATTTTTATTGTTGTTGATAATGTTGTTTTTCATGTTTTATTTCTTTTCTTCCTCCTATAAGTGATGGAGATATATAGATATTATTTATTATGTATAAAGGTGTTGTTTATGTCCTAATTACCTAATTAGCTCTACATCCTGAAGAAAAATATGGTATTTTAGAAGATAATTTATCTTTCACTTTACCAGTAATGGCGAAATTAATAGTAAATAATAAAGATTTTGTGGTATTCTCGTTTAGTGACATAATTATATTAGTTGTCTTACCACCCCCACGCCACTAGAGGCAGTAGCAGGCTCGAAAAGATGCAACTAAGAAGCAGATTTAGAAGTACAAGCTATGGAATTTGGTAAAAGCTGTGAGCTGCGCTGAAGTAAATAAAAAAGAGACGGTGAAATACATGCTGAGAGTAAAACTCCTTCCTACAGATGAAGCTACATCACAGATTTCAAAAGAAAATTTAAACGGGAGAACGCTGATAATATAGGAAATAGCGCCCCCTTCACTTCCGGAGTGCAATGGTCCCATTTCCAAATAAGGTAAGAGACTGACAGCGGTCCGTCCCGCCCCTTCCTGTTTGCTGCAGGGAGGTGGACTTGGAATGTGGAGGAGAGCTGGGGTTAAAGGTCAAACCAGGCTGTTATTCATTTGTCTTTGTTTCCTGGTATTTTAAAATAAACGTTTTAACAAAA
>NW_015115737.1:19683-37002 GCF_001443285.1 Poecilia latipinna
GTCTTTGTTTCCTGGTATTTTAAAATAAACGTTTTAACAAAAAATGTTCAAATTACTAATTTAAAAACTTAATAATCTGATTATTTATTGGTGCTTATGAAACAATGTTTCATTACAACCTGAGTTAAAAGTTAATATAATGAAATATAAAACAATTAAAAATCTGATTCCTGATGTTTCCACAGGATTGCAGAAAATGATTTCATTCTCAGTTGTCATTTTTTCCATTTCAAACCTACAAAATATATATATAAAAAAAACTTTCCTTTTATTGTCATTGTGAATGAAGAAAGCACAACGAAATTCTAAAAATAGCAACTCCGCAAGGCAAGTAAAATAATAAATAAGTATCTCAATAAATAAAAAATGGTTTGATTTTGACATTTTAAATTAGCAGTTTTTTTATTCGAGCTGAGTCCGTATTTTATAATCTGTCCCATCTAACGATAGATATATAAATATATATAGATATATAAAGTTATTAATTTTACATTTTGTTTTCAGTCAGGAATGTCTACATTTATGAAGTTAAGGTAAACATGACGTCAGATTAAATATATTAAATTTCACGGACGTTTGATTTCTGTCTTTTCGCATAAAGTGATATTTGGCGATATGACTTTTAAATATATTGTTTTAGTTTCATTTAATTTTGAAGGGGAAATTTAGACGGGGGGGTGGGGGTAACCTGAAACTTTGTCACGTGATCGCGTTGCCATGGCAGCGCCTCATGTTGCTATTCCCGCAGATCTGCGGTTCGCTTCGCGTTCCTAAAACCTGCGGGGTTTAAATCTGCTGCTGCTGTGGAGCCGATCGGTGAAATAAGATGGTGAGGAAATATTTATTTTCCATCAATAACTTGGCAGATATCAGCATCACGGTGTGGTTTAAAGTTGTTAGCATGTTAGCTTAGCATCAGCAGCTCTAACGGTGTGGATGTCTCCGGGTTTCCCACCTCCAGCCGCCGAAGAACAGAAACAAGAAGTCCGGGAAAGGGAAGCCCTCCGCGGTGGTGGACGCTCTGTCCACGGAGGAGATGTCCAAGGACCAGGTGGGACCCGCTGGTTGATGCTAGCGAGACTAACTGGTGGTTTATTCACTCTTTAGTTAATCTGTGTAACAGAATAAAAAACACTTCAGTCCGGTTCTGACCAATCTGGACCGATTCAACCTGTCGGAACCAACATGGAACAGGTTCATGTTAGAGAGGAGGAACCGGGGATCGAATCACCGAACTGTGGATTTACCCTGAAAGCGCGCGCAGCGCCATCTGCTGGAGAACAGGAGGAATTACAACTAAAATCTAAACACCTGATTGGTCAGAAAGGCGATCGCTTTTCTGACTTTAATTTACTGCCGCTGTTTAAACCTCAGAGTAACGGAGCTGATGTCTCTCTGCTACTGCCGATTTCAGTTTGTACATCAGATTTTACTTAAATCCACATCATTTTCACCATAATTTAGGCAACATATTACAAATGCGGGGCTGCACAGTGGCGCAGTAAGTAGCACTGATGCCTTGCAGCAAGAAGGTTCTAGGTTCGATTCCCTACCTGGGGTCTTTCTGCATGGAGTCTCCATGTTCTCCCTGTGGGTGCTGGGTTCTCTCTGGTTCTCCACTTCCTCCCACAGTCCAAAAACATGACTGTCAGGTTAATTGGTCTCTAATTTCCACCTAGGTGTGAGTGTGTGTGCATGGTTGTGTGTCCTGTCTGTCTCTGTGTTGCCCTGCGACAGACTGGTGACCCGTCCAGGTGACCCCGCCTCTTGCCCGGCACCAGCACCCCTCCCGACCCCACCAAGGGACAAGGGTGCACAGAAAATGGATGGATCCCTCATTCAGTGTTTATGTTATGATAATTTTGATTACATTTAATACATAAATAAATAATACATAAATAAAGAAAGAATACATTTGTACTTTATATTTATATAAAGTGACATTTATATGTTTATAAATATGTTTGAATGAGAAGTGATATTATTGGTAAGTATGATTGATAAAATATTTATCAAACCTGAGGAGAATGAAGTCAGGAGACATAGCAGACCGGCACCTGACTGTGGATTTAAAGGGCTCTCTGTCAGCGCGTGTAAGTCAACACAGAACAAAAAAGTTCTGTTAGGATTCAGGTTCATCTGGTTCTGATGAGGCCCGTTTGACAGATTAAAATAGCCTTCAAGCAGGGATTAAACATGTTTTCAGTGGTTCTAGGGTGGACCAGCGGCCGGTCCGGTTCGGCGCGGTCCGGCTGATGGATTGTCCCCCTGCAGCTGGAAGAGCATGTGGTGCGGCTGCGGGAGGAGCTGGACCGGGAGCGCGAGGAGCGGAGCTACTTCCAGCTGGAGCGCGATAAGATCCGCGGCCTGTGGGAAATCTCCCGGCGGCGGCTGGAGGAGGCGGAGGCGGAGCTGAGGGACGGCGTCCGGCAGAGGGACGAGGCCGCGGAGCGCCACCGTGTGGAGATAACGGTGAGCTCTTACAGAGCGTGACTTCTGACCCCGCCTCTCGGTCCAGATCCTTAATCTGTGTCGGGTTTTCAGGTCTACAAGCAGAAGCTGAAGCACGTCCTGTCTGAGCAGCACAACGCAGTCTGTGAGATGAAGACGGATGCCGTCTCCTCTTCCTCGCTGCTCCGGAACCGTAACGGCGGGTCGGAGCTGGATCTGCAGCGGCAGCTCCGGGATCTGCAGGCGGCTGGCGAGCAGAAGACGATCCAAGAGCACGGCGCCGCCAAGGAGCTGCAGCTGGTGAGGAGACCACCCAACGCTTTTCATCTCCTCTTCCTCTTTGTCTCACCCTCCTCTTCCTCCTCAGAAGCACCAGGCGGAGCTGATGAGGCTCGGTAACGAGTACGAGCGGCAGATCCATGGTGAGCTCCTCTTCCTCACTGTCCTTCCTCCCCCTCTGTCCTGCTTCATGCCGCCGGTCGGCTGCTTCCTCCCCAGAGCTGGAGATGAGTTTCCTCCAGAGGGCGCACTCCCTGATGCAGGCGGAGGACAGGAAGCGCCGCGCAGCTGTCAGCGAGGTGGAGCAGCGGATGAAGAGCCGCATGGAGGCGCTGATGGAGGAACATCACAGAGTCCTACGCAAAGGAGAGGAATACTTCTCCCAAATTCAGAGGAACCAGCAGGAGGAGCTGGACAGGTGGAAGGTAAGCAGGAAGTCCTGGAGTAGATCCCTCTGGGTAATCTGGAGTAGATCCCTCTGGGTAATCTGGAGTAGATCCCACTGGATCCCCTGAGCCCTCCCTCTCTGTACCAGGGCGAGCTGAAGAAGCTGCAGAACCAGAAGCTGCGGTGGGAGAAGAAGATCTCAGCAGCTCAGCAGGAGAACCAGCGTCTGAAGACGACGCTGCAGGAGGTCCAGCAGAAGCTTCCGGAGCTGCACAGACGGCTACAGGAGCACCAGCACTCCAAGCAGAGGATGGAGGTAAGGGGGCGGAGCCAACACCTGGAAGCTGCTCAGCGCTGATGGTGATGATGATGATGGTGTGTGAGCAGGAGTACCGAGCTCAGCAGAAGCTGGTTGATCAGGAGCTCAGAGACCTGACGGTGGAACACGAGCTGCTGCTGCAGGCCTTCCAGAAGGTAAACCCCTTCCTCCCTGCTCCTCCTTCCTCCTCCTCCCCGCTGACCCCTCCAGGTGTTCCCGGCAGATGCAGGAGGAGCGTGACGAGCTGCTGAGGAGGCAGACGCAGAGCATCCTGGACGTCCAGCAGAGGAGCGGCCTGAAGAAGATCCTGCTGCAGAGGAAGCTGGAGGCGCTGAGCCAGACTCTGGAGAAGAAGGAGGCGCAGCTGAGCGCCGCGCTGTCCGTCTGCAGCGTGGAGCCCACGGCGCGCAGCAACGCCGCCAACAAGCTGCAGGTAAGAGGCCGGGGGGCCGCTCCGCTGGGCGGCACCAGAACCTCTCCACAGGTTCTGATCAGGAGCAGAAACACCGGGAGGAGTTTAACTCAGGAACAGCTGATTCATCCTGAAGGGAAACCAGACAGTTGTTCAGTCAGCTGAACAACCGTCTGGAGCAAAAACACGTTGAAGTATTTCTACTCTCAGTACTTCCTGTCTGCAGCCTCCAAACACGGCAGCAGCGCTTCTTCAGCTTCCTGTGAACACAAAGTTAGAATCCGCCCTGCAGGAGAGGAGAAGGTCTGGGAGAAGAGGAATCTTCATCCTCCACACTAAACTCATCATTCTGGTTTCTCTGGAATGTTGGAGGCACAGCAGCCAGGAGTTCGTTAGCTTAGCAACTGAACTGATGACATCACAGAGTGTTAGCTTAGCAACTGAACTGATGACATCAGAGTGTTAGCTTAACAACTGAACTGATGACATTACAGAGTGTTAGCTTAGCAACTGAACTGATGACATCACAGTCGCCACCAGGTTCATAATACTTGAGAAACTCCTCTGAAATCATGTAGTAAAACTTTAAGCTAACGTAGCTAGAAGCTAGTTAGCATGTTGCTACATAAGCTAGCAGAATGGCCTAATTCCAGGATCTGATGCTAACTAGCAGCTTTCAGGAAGTGAAGGAGTGACCTCGGTTCTTCTGGGATTTTCTGACTCTGAAACCTGTTTCCAGGAGATCCTGGAGTCCAAACGGACCGCCATGGAGGCTCTGCAGCTGGACCTGGACCAGGGCGCCCAGGTCAGTGTACCTGCAGCTTCCCGCTTCCTGTCCTGCAGCCACTGACGTCCTGCATGTCTTCCTGCAGCTGCTGCACCCCCTGCAGGATGACGTGGAGGTCGCCGTTGTGCCACCGCTCCGCTCTCCCACCAGACCAGCCAAGCCGGTTCTAGAGGAACCCGGACTGGACCGCTGGTGACCAGAATGGATCCGACTGTTCATGTTTTTCTGCTGAACTCGGATCAATTCGGAACCAGAAACCTGATGCTGCCACTGCTGCTGACATCGTCAACAGCTTTCTCACCGCTGCGCCTCGATCGCCCCAACAAATCCAACCACTGCTGGTTAGGCCCCGCCCCCTCCCTAGAACTTCCTGTGTTTAAGTCATCATGAAATAAACTGATCTCACATCTGATTGGCCAGCTGTTAGGGCTAGCCCCGCCCCTTACTAATGGCCGACAAATCAAAACGCTGCAAGAAAAATGAGAAAATGAAGATTTTCAGATTTCATTGAATCAGATTTATTTTGTATATTTCAGACATTTTTACATTTAAATTATTTCCAGTTTTATCGTCGGCTTTCCAGCAGAAAGGAACATTTTGGTCCAACCTGCCGTCGGTTCTGATCCGGTTTTATTGGCTCATAATTTATTGATTTATAGCAGCAAACAGGAAGCTTTGTTTCTACAGAGAAGCTACAGATCTTCTCCACAACCCTTCGGATCCAGAACTTGGGTTCTGTTCTGTCCTGAGCAGCTGAAGGAACCAGAACCAGAACTGGGCGGGTTCTGTGGTCTGAGCCGAACTTAAGCTTCTGTCGTCCAGACCGGATCGACTCGTCCTGCAAGACCAAACAGGAGAACCACCAGAACCACATAAACAGGAAGGTCCAGACCTCTGTGGCTGGTTCTGTCTCAGCTGGTTCCGTGGCTGCTGGACTCGAAGACGCCCTTCTTGAAGAACGGAGAAAACTCACAGATGTTGAACTTTGACAGGCGGAAAACTCCGTCCTCATCGGGTCTGAGAGGAGAACCGGAGCAGGACAGCATGACCCGGAACAGGTTCCTTAGGTACCGCTGGGGAGACAGGCAGACGGGTCATCAGAACCACCAAAATCCTAAAGCACTTATCAGAAACATTAGCTCTGCTAACACTAAGAGCTAATCGCTATGCCAGGGTTGATAATTAGAATAAGCTAATGCTAAGATGTTATACCAACACAGTATTTAGCAGAAGCTAATGCTAAAGCGCTAAGCAGCTAACCATGTTAGCTAACCATATGTCAGCATGTCAGTCTGCAGTCTGTCGCCCCCTACAGGATCAGAGCTGCCACTGCACTTCTTCCTGTTCACTTTGTTTTTCTCAGTTTTACAGTCATCAAGTTTTTCTAACTGTTGCGGTTCGACTTCCGTCAAAAAGCAGCAGGACATTTTATGTACTGTAGACCTACAGCAATGCATTCTGGGTACAGAGTAAACATCTTTTACCGCATCACATCTGGAGGATCTAAACAATCCATGGGAATCTTAGGATGCATGTTTAATAAAGTTTTTAAAAAAACACTATGAGAGGACCTGTAGGCCCGGTTCCGGTTGCCGGTCCGGTTCCTACCGATCCGTCGTACCTCCAGGTGGCTGCGGCGCTCCGATACCATCCGCTCGTCCCGGTTCCCAAACAGCTTCTTCGGAGGAAACTCCAGCGCCGCCAGCTGGAAAACAAAGGCCATCAGAACAGAACCAGAACCACGATCAGGCCCGGTTCTGAACAACAGTTTCATCAGAACCAGAACCAACGGGTCAGGTTCTGGCGGCTCACCTCCGGATATTTGGACTTTAGGCTCCTGTGCATTTCTCTGAAGCGGCTGTAGCGTCTGAACACGGTCCAGCTGTCGTCCATCACCGAGACCTGATGAAGACAGAGCAGCTCTTCATCACTGCTGGGGAACCGGGCCCAGCAGAACCGGGCCCAGCAGAACCCTCAGCGCCTCCCAGAGACTGATTATAAACTTTGATTAAAATCGGACTCGGACGTGAATCTCTGTTCGGTTCCTTCTGGTTTCAAAACAAAACTCACAAAAACTAAAAGCCTAAATGTAAAATTTTATTAAAAATAAACAGTTTAATTTTTGCTTTAGCTTTCTAAATTTAAAATTAATTCATGGTGGTTTTCATAAGTGGAGAAGTTTTTGTGAAAACGAGTTCAGGTCCAAACGTCCCGATGGAGAAACACATTATCTAGAAAAGTGAAACTATTTTTGCAATCGTTTATTGTATTTATCTAGTTTTAAAACTTAAACAAAAACCCACCAGATTATTTTTTCTTTGCTGCATTTTGAAACTGAAAAACCGCAGAACAAACCAAACACGGCAGGTTTCTGCTGCCATAAAACCAACGGCAATAAAATCAGAGATATGGAAACATGATTTTATTGTTATATACCTTGTGAATCTGCTGGTTTCATACTGGTTTTACTGGTTCAGCTCGTCCTCGGCTCCCTCAGAAAGCCGTCTTTCTGTTATAATTCAAATGTGTCGTTTTGCTCCGTGGCGACCTGCAGAAATGGATGTAAACGTACCTGAGCCGAGCGGACTCACCTTGACCTCGAACTCGAAGTGTTCGTCCTTGCCCTGGCCGCGCAGGACGTAGCGCGGGATGCTCACCCTGACCGGCTCCTTGGCGGCGCAGCGCGTCCCGGCCGGGCGCGACATCAGATGCTGCGCAACAAATCACCAAAACCAGGCGGGAAACAGACGGAAAGAGGAGCAGACAGTAAACCATCGACCGGAACAATCTGGGAAAAAACGATGAGATCTAAGAAACGCTCAGACAACCATCGTTAAAACGGATGGAATCTTTATTTAGTTTCAAAACTATTGCAAACACGCTGTGCAAAATTCAACGTTCATGTATTTGGCTGTGAATTAATAAAAACTGTGAAGTGACATCATCATTCCCCCTTTGTAATCAAACTTTCATCTTCAGTCAGCAGCAGATTCTCTTTATTGCAGATTTAAATTCAGTCTTTGTGATTTCAATAAGTTACTAAAAAGTTTAAAACATTTAAAATTTCTTGTTTTAGGTCTGATGTTTCAGTCGGTGCTGCAGACGAGCTCTGCTGGCTCCATCTTCAGATGCACAGATGGTTGATGAGGATCTGAGCTTCTGCAGAGCAGCCGAAACTTAACTTCCAGGATTCACTCCGACCGCCGCAGGAGGGAACGTGGGCGGAGCGCCGCTTTGGCTCCGCCTTCCGTTTCGGAGTTTGTTGATTGTGATTTGTGAAGACGACGTCGACGTTGAAGCAGGCTTTGTTCCTCCTGACCAGCAGACACCGGATGTCTGAACGCCGCCGCAGCTTCAGTCCCTGGAACTGCGGCTGGACGGGAACCCAGCTGGAGCCCCGCGGCGCCGGGTGAAACACTCCGTCCTCCCGCAGGAGAGCAACGTGGGTGTCGGTCAGAAGAAACTGGAACAGAGAGTCCTGGTGCAGCCGGCCGCAGCTCATCACCCTGACGCTGCTGTAGAGCAGAGGACGAATGTCCGCCAGGGAAGGTTTGCTGGGGCCGTCCATGTTCCCATGGACGATGTAGAGCAGGTCCGCTAGGACCCGCTTGAACCTGGAAGTGAGGTTCAGACCGATGTCTGAGACGATGTCAGGAACCCGGGAGGTCCAATCCAGAGACATAGCCATGAGGTCCTGCGACAGCAGCGGGTGACTCTCCATCACCTCAGAGAACGTCTCCGGACAGCGAGCCTTCAGCACCGCCTTGCAGAAGTCCTGTGTGAGCTCCTGGTTGTGAGTGAAGACCGCCAGAACCAAGTCCTCACTGGATCCGATCAGGCGGACATGCTGCCCTGCCAAACTGATCTGGACCTCCCGGATCTCCATAAGGTCAAAGTGATGGAAGAGACCGAGGGTGTCCGATGCAACCTGGCTAGCTGAAACTACCGTCAGGTCCAGTTCTGACAGAAGGAGGCAGGCTGGTTCTGGACTGGGTTGGTCAAAGCTGGCCGCTCTGAGCCAGAAGATGCTCAGGATCCTCCTACCTGGTCTTTGAGGAGACAGTGATTCAGTTCTGTCAATGATCTGCTGGGATGAGAGACTACGAAGCTGTGCCAGAACTGGTGGCAACTCAATTAGATTCTGATAAAACTCCTCCGGGCGGCAGTCCTCTGGACCGGCATTTCTGATCGAGGACACAGAGCCCTTCGGCCACGTTGACATGGCATTCAAACCAAACCCTTGAGCAGTACTGGACAGGTCCACCAAGGAGACTTTGTTTTCCAGAACAGAGGGATGTTTTGGTGTCTGGATCAGTGGAAAATCTCTGGACCTCATGGTGACGTATTGAGAGACGGCATACTTCATATCGTCGACTCCCACATTTCGGATTAAATCTCTTGTGCCCTGAATTCGTCTCTCTGCATCTTTGAAAACATCTGAAAGTTTTCCTGTGAAGTATCCTAAAACGTGGCTCCTGTTTGTCTCACTTGGATCTTGGCTGGAACCTTTTTCTGAGCTCTGTGACGTTGTTGGTTGACCGCTGGGAAGTTCTGCTTCCTCTGCTCTCCACGGGTACAAGGCTTGGTTCTTGACTTTTGTAACATAGTCCCAAAGGTTCGACTTACTGGTCGTCATGTTCACTGGTTTTTCATTTTCCTCTTGTCCGTTCAGACCACTGATGGCATGGAAATCCTGACTCTCAGGCCCATCTGACCTCCAGGGGTGAAGGGTCTGATTCCTAACCTTTGCAACATAATCCCAAACGTTATTCCGGGTGGAGGATACCCTTTCTGGAGCTTCATCTTTTTCTTGAGCCATTTCGCTGCCACCAGACTTAATGGACTCTTTGCTAGAGTTGGGTAGATCAGATGGTTGCTCAGGTTCTTCCAGTCTCCATGGGTTCAGTGTTTGGTTCCTAACTTTAGTGACATAGTTCCAGACAAAGCTCCTTGCAGTTGACACCCTTCCTGCAGCATCACCTCTGTCTCCTTCTGTTTCATCACTGACTGACCTCGTGTTTTGCTTGGAGCTGATATAGTCTCGACCAGAACTCAGCCACTTGAGCAGCTCAGACTCTCTGGTCGTCCACGGGTGCAGCGTTTGGCTCCTGACTTTAGAAACATAATCCCAAATGTAGCTCCTGTTGGTCAGTTCCTGCTCTGCCGATGCCTCTTTGTCTTGTTCCAACTCTTCATCGCCTTCCAGGTTTAACCTTTGATTTTTGACATTTTCAAGGTTCTCCAGGAAGTTGTTCCCATTGTCTGACTCCTCCTTCTTAGCTGTACCATTGGCGGCGTCTGCTGGATCTTGCTCAGAGATGTTAAACTCGCTGCCAGAGCTTTGAAGCTTTAACAGTTCTGGCTTATCTGCTCTCTCTGTTTCATCAGCTCCATTCTTGACATTTTCAAGCTGGTCTAAAGCATTGTTCTTGCTATCCAACATCTCTTGTTTCATCGGTTGGTAGACGTGATGTTTCGAGTCCTGTCCTGAGTTGATGAAATCATCGTCAGAGACGTGAGAATCGGAAGGTTCCAACTCTTCTTCGACCTGATTTTGCACGTCGATATCCTCTGAAACACGGCTCTCAGAGTCCAGGAGCTTCTCCACTTCTTGTTTCATCTCTTCGTTAGCGTCGGCTTTCCAAACTTGCTCAGACTCGATTAACTCCTCGCCAGATCTTTGCGGTTTTAAAAGATCAAACTCCTGTGCTGCATGAATGAGAACATTCTGGCCTTGGTTCTTGACATTTTTGAGATCCTCCAATTGGTGGTACAGATGGGCCGATAAATCCTCTACTTCCAGCTTCATTGAACCGTTGACCTCTTCTTGTGAATCTTGTTTGGGGCTAATCTGAAGCTTTGAAAGTTCTGGGTCTTCAAACGTCTGATCGACAGTTTTCTCAGAGTGGGAATAAAATGTTTTGTTCAACATTTTCTCCAGATCCTCATAATCAGAGAGGATATAATAACCATCACTGGTCATGTAGTTGGTTCCACTCAGTTGGTTGGTCGCTTTGTAGCAACAATCAGGTCCACATACAGCTTGGAACTCCTTCCTTGCAAGAATGTTTACTTCTCCTTCCCACCATTTTTCCTTGTCTAGATCTTTTTCAATGAGGAGTTTATCAGAGGACTCCAGCCGTTTTTCTCTCTGAGGCTCCAGGAGTTCAGCCTTTGGTTCTTCAAACACGTTCTGGACGTCGGGGAGCGAGTTTGCCTCAAAGCCCGGAGGAGCCAGGAGGTTAGACCAGCAGGCGTTCTGTGAGCACAAGGGGGAAGTCCGTGACTACATCGCCAAGAAGGCTGGTAAAAGTGAGTGAATTAAACCGAAGTCCATGATCCACCAATCAGAATTACAGTCCAACCACCAGGTGAGAAACGAGAGATTTAAAGTGAAGCGTCAAGAGGTTGACATGCAAAGTGAACACAATTATTTTAGACAAAGGATGATTTAAAATAATTTGGGTTGAAGTTTTAATCTGTTTCCTATAGGCATGAAGATAATTTGATTATCTAATGATTCTTTTCCCACAGCAGAGCAAAAGTTTCCAACCCAAACTGGACTTTCATACAGACTCAAAACTATTCATACAGCAGACTGGCCACTGTAGCGTGAAGCCTCCAGCTGGCTGCACCTCACCTAGCGCTGGCCAATAATCACATTTTTGGATTTTAAAGATGGAAAATCTGGATTTCCTGTGAAGGTTTTCATAACGCTCCTGTTCCAACCCTGCAGATCCTGATTAGCCAGCCGGATCTCCCTGATCCGGGTCCAGTTCTGATTCCGGACTCATCCAGCAGGGTCTGGAGGTACTGCTCCAACCCAGAGAGCCGGATCGGCCTGACCGCTGACCCCACAATCACTTCAGCAGACGATTTTAACCAGAACAGAGCAGCAGACCGAACCGGACCTCAACACTCTTCAGTGTAGAAGCTGCTACAGAGAAAGATGCCACGGCAGCCATTTTGACTGGATAGGGGTCAACCTGGGCAGGTTTCTAGTCCATCTTAACAACCGGTGCTAAAAACAGCTTTGAATGTCAACTGCACATAAATAAAGTTCTGCTCTCACACCCAGTGTGACGGCGCCTCTCTCCTAATACAAATAATTAGCGAAGTCAGCTGACGAGAAAAATGAACTTCATGATGAATTGGCATCATGCCGTTTCCATGCAGCATAAATAACCAATAACTCATAATCTTAAGTCTCACCTCATACTTCAGTCTTCGTGGATTTATGTTCTGCAGTTTTTCCTCTTCCTGAAAACAAAAATTTAAATTAACAGCATCATAAAATAAAACTAAGTCGAGTTTCCCATCAGATCAACAACCAGATGGATTTACTAGATTAACGTTTATTTCAGAGGAGAAAGGAGCAGGTCCAAGAACAAGCTGGACAAAATGCATCCAGGAAACCATCATCATTATGAGGGTCATGCAGGGGTCAAGGTCAAGGTCAGGGCTCCTGGTCTTACCTCGTCTGTTAGCCTAACAGAGCTACAGTCGCTAACTTCCTCCTCGTCCTGCAGAGTCGAACAGCTGAACTTCAATTCTGACAAACAAGCTACACCTGACAGAACTCTACAGAACTGCAGGCTGGACCCGACTCAGAGGTCTGGGGTCAAAGGTCGTACCCAGAGAGAGTCGCAGGACACGGACAGATCCACGCCGCCGCCGTTCAGGAGGTTCATCTTCCTCAGCCGGCGCTGCACTTCTTCCTCGATGTAGGCGTTGATCCTGCTGGAGCATCAGAGCCTTAGAGCCGGACCGGAACCGGACCCATAACTGGAACCAGAACCGGACCCTACCTGTCCTCGGACAGCGGCAGCAGCGGGTTCAGACTCTGCCTGTGTCCGACCGGAGAGCTGCTGTGACCCATCTTCTCCTCGGTACCGACCGACTGGGCCCGGTTCTGGTTCTCACTCTCGCTGATGCGCCGCCGCAGCTCCTGGATCTCCTGCTCCACCCTGCAGAACAGAACCGGAGTTCTGAGTTTGGGTTGGACCGGCCGGGTCGGCCAGAACAACCAGAACCAGAAGCGGACCTGTGGCAGTCCGGCTGGGCGCGGCGCCGGTCGGGCCTCAGGGCGGCGTGGCGGCGCTCCAGCCGGGCCACGGCCTGCTCCAGCGCCTCCCGCTGCTGCGCCTCCCTCCAGGCCAGGATCTCCCTCTCCTTGCGCCGGACCTTCTCCTCCTGCCGCGCCACGTTGGCCGTGAACTCGCAGCTCTCCTGCAGCTGCTGCAGCTGCTGCGCGCCGTGCCAGTGCAGGTGCAGCTTGTCCTGCGTCTCCTCCAGCTCCTTCTCCACCTGGAACAGCGTGTTGTCCAGGCCGGCCGGCGCCGCACCGCGCCGCAGCACCTCCTGCGCCCTCTGCTGCTCCTCCACAAGCGCCGGTAGCACGCCGGCGGCCATGTTGGCCAGCTGCCGCTCCTTGAAGTGCAGGCGGTGCTGTGCCTGACGCAGCAGCGTCTCCTCCTGGCCGCCGCCATCCTCCAGCGCCCTCTGCTGGCGCTCCCTCAGACTGTGCGTGAGCTGCTGCAGCGTGCTCCTCTCTGCTGTCACCTCCTGCTGCAGCAGCTCCCTCTGCTGCTGCAGCACCTCCTGCAGCCGCCGCAGCTCGTCCACCTGTGCCTCCTTGAAGGCCAAGTACTGCTTCTGGACGGAGCGCGCCTCCTTTGCGGCGTCCTCGCCGTCCGTGCGCTCGGCGGCCTCCTTGGCGCGAAGCAGGGCCTCCCTGATCTCCGCCAGCACACGCCGCTCCTCCTCCAGGCGCCGCGAATCTTCTCTGGCCAGCAGCACCGCTGCCGCCTCCTGCGCCTCCCGCAGCTGCTCCTCCAGCCGGGCGACCAGACTCAGCTGCTCCCGCTCCTGCTCCTCCAGTCTCCGCCGCTCTGCCTCCAGGCGCGCCTGCTGATCCTCGCGCTCCCTCTGCAGCCGCTGCAGCTCGCGGCAGATCTCCATCTGCTCCGCCACCTCCTGCTCCTCCTGCTCCTCCTGCTCCTCCTGCTGCTCCAGCTCCTCCTGCTGCTCCAGCTTCCTGCGCTGCAGCGCCACCTCCTGGATCTCGGAGCGCCGCTCCTCCTCAAAGCGCTCCTTCTCGGCCAAGAAGTCCCGCAGGCGGCTCTCGATGTCCTGGCTGCGGCGGCGCAGGCTCTCCTCCTGCCGCAGGATGCGCTGCTGCACCTCCTGTGACTCCTTGCGCTGACTCTCCACCTCCTGCTGGAGGCGCTCCAGTTCCGCCTTCTCACTCAGCTGCTTCTCCTCCATCTCCTTGATCAGCCTCCTGCAGAAACACAAACAGAGGAACTGGACGTTTAACACCGCAGGTCATTCCGCCCAGACTTTGGTCTGACAGGCAGCCGACAAAACGGTAAAGGCAACAGAAAAATGCTGCAACCGCAGAAAACAGAAGCAGAAATAAAACGCTGCAAACTGGCTCCACAAACGTTGTTCCTCCAGACCACCAGGGGGAGCCGACCGAGTCGTCTGCAACCAGAACCTCAGTAAAGACAGGTATTCAGAAGGAAGTTGGAGGAAGAAAAGGTTTGTTATCCTTCATGTCTTCTACAATGGAACAGACTATGTGCTCCCCCTAGTGGCCTGGAGGATTTCTGTTCAGTGGAGCAAGTTACAGAGTTACACATTTGATGTTTTTGCCATTTTCGGCAGTTTAAGTTTTGCTTCTATTTCCTGTAGCTGTACGTTTTAGAATTTGCATCATTAAGTGTTTCTGCAATGTTAGTGACCCATAGATCTCATTGATCTGTGAAATTAAGAATACAATAAGGATAAAATTCCAGGCCGGTCCCGGTGGAACACCTGGGTGACGTTGGCCCCCCACCTTCTTCAAATCAGACAAAATTGGTTTCAAATGTTTGTGCTACGTTTGTGCTGCTTTGGCTTTGAAGATATTAATGAAAGTGTAAAGGTCAAAAGGTCAACCAGCCCCCCACTTTTATGAAATCAAACAAAATTGGTGTCAACTCGACTACGTTTGTGCTGGTTTGTGCAGCAAAAATTTTCGTTTATACTGCTATCTTTTTAAAGATATTAACAGTAGTTTATAGAGGTCAACAAGCACAAACGTTTGACACCAATTTTGTCTGATTTGAAGAAGGTGGGGGGGCGACTTCACTCAGGTCAGAGGAACGCCTCAGGGCTCCCAGCTGGGATCCTTTCCACTTCCAGACAAAATGCTTCCGGTTTCATCAGCAGAGAGAGGCGGGCTCACGGGGAACAGCAGCCAATCAAAACGCTCCGACATCCACATTTATAACTCAGTTAAAAAAGTAATTTGAGCTTTGACAACAATAAAATGTGAGATTATGATTATGTTGCAGCATCTGCCTCTAGCAGCCGTGCCGGCAGACACATTAGCGGACACATAAGTGACACGCTAAGTGACACGCTAAGTGACACGCTAAGTGACACGCTAAGTGACACGCTAAGTGACAGCCTGGCTATCGTTGGGAGGACAGCCCCGGTTTACCTCTTCATCTCCAGCTTCTCCAGCTCTTCTCTCTGCTGCCTCTCGAACTCCAGCCTGTGGTTGACAAACACTGTTAGCATCTGTTAGCATACCGTTAGCATCCTGGACGTCTTCTGAGGGACACCAGAGGACGTGACGGGCCGAGAGGACGGAGGCGGCAAATAAAACAAGCTGGAGGTGAAACTCCAGGGACAACAGAGGGTCTGGTGCTGGACAGTGAGGACAGGAGCAGCAAGCTGATGGCAGACAGACAGGTGGACGGGCGGGACAGTTAGACAGGAAGTGGACGACTACCTGAGGAAGACGGGGCCCTTCTGAGTGAAGAGACTGTCAATGGGACAGGGACATAGTTAGTCCTGGTCCACATCCAGTCAGCTCAGATCAATAACCAATAATCATAACAGTTCTTCTTCTGTGGTGTCGAGTCAAAACTGAACCGTTTCTATTCTCCGAAAAATGACTAAATTCAAAGACAAAATGCTAAAAATCGCTTCAAATCAACACGAAACAAGAAATAAAACCAAGACTGAGGCAAACAGAAGGAAACCAGGAAGATGAAGAAATATCAGGAAAACCGGGAAAAAAAGTAGAAAACTTGTTTTACATGTTTACTTTCTACCCAAAACCTTCAGCTAAAGGAATCAGTTCATCTGGTTCTTCAGCTAAAGGAATCAGTTCATCTGGTTCTTCAGCTAAAGGAATCAGTTCATCTGGTTCAGTTAAAGGAAGCAGGCTGAAGTTAAAATTGTTTTCCAGGCTGCTTAAAACCTTCGACTGGAAACATTTGTGTTTCCTGTCACTTCTGCACTTTTTCCTTCCACTCAACTTTCCAGTAAAACACCAGTAGATAGCCCTCTGACTGGTTTTGGTTCTTATGGAGGAGGTCTGCTGGTCGGGTCTGCAGACCTGGATGGCAGAGTGCAGAACCTGTCCAGAACCCGAACAGGACCGGATTAAACACCTGCATTGATCTGATGCAACATTTGGTTTCATTCTCTGCACCAGAATCAATGTCAACATCTGAAACGAGTCGCTCTGGTTGAAATTCATCTACAAAATTTTAAAAGTTTCACCAAATGGCAGAAAAATTAATTCCTGGTGCCGCTGTGATTCTGTCGGCTCCATCAGGGAGGAAACGTCTCGGTACGGGAGCTTCAGGTACTGATCAACAAATAAATGTGAGATTCTCAGAACCAGAACCACAGCAGGATGTGAGGTTCTGATGGTCGGACTCACCCCGGGTTGTAGAGCATCACGGTGGACAGGTTCTCACAGGACTTGGACAGGTCTGTCATGGACAGGCTGAACGAGGACAGGAGGCCGCTCTGAGGGGACAGAACAGGTTCTACAGAACCATCCTGAACCTCAGCTGAACGTCAGCTGAACCTCAGCTGAACGTCAGCTGAACCTCAGCTGAACCTCAGCTGAACCTCAGCTGAACGTCAGCTGAACCTCAGCTGAACCTCAGCTGAACGTCAGCTGAACGTCAGCTGAACCTCACCTGAACGTCAGCCCAAACGCCCTGACCGCAGCTGAACTCACCTTCCTTTTCTCCCTGAGCTTGGCCGCTTCCTTCGGATGGTTGAAGCGAAACATGTTGGTCCGACCCAGCAGAATAACGGCTCCTGCACCACAGACAGAAGGCCAACCAGTTAATGACCAATCGAGTTCCCAGAACCAGAACCGCTTTAGAAACTTCAGAAAAATTGGAGGGACCCGATGAACAAACCAGTGAAATTGAAAATCGAATCCTGAAAGAATCCACAGATATGAAGAACAATCTTCTCATTGTGACACACAGAGGGAAACAGCAGGGTTGTTTCAGTGCCTTAGAGCTAGCTTATGCTAATTATCATGTTGGTATCCACCTCATTCCTATGTCCCATGATGCTTTGTGTGAATTATGGGCACGACATCCACCGCAAGCCGGAACTGCCATTTGTTTACGTTACTCTAACGCTATCCGGCTTTCGTCCGGGCTTTTAGGCTATCACAGCTTAAATGTGACAGTATCGGTTTACCGCAACCCACAGCTATTGCGGGGAGGGATGGCGACGTCGCACTATCATATGTAGCTACTTCACTGACTCAGTTGCTTCGGATGCAGAGGTGGCTTATCTTGAACTTGCTGCAGCCACAAACTAAATGTGGTCTGATTATTAGAGAACAGCCACGAACAGCACAACAGTTACCCG
>NW_015115737.1:41415-42820 GCF_001443285.1 Poecilia latipinna
TGACTAGCTAATGTTAGCTAAAGATGACTAGCTAGTATCAATACAGAACCTTAAGCTTAACAAGTAGCTTGTAGGCTACCGATGTTGTTTATGTCCAGCTATGATTCATTTTTCCCCAAAAAAAGTTGATTCCCCTTGTTCTTAGAGAGAGCGAGTCTCTAACCCTAACCCTTCGCTCACACACATCGTTCAACCAGACAGCCATTTGTAATCCATGGGGGGGGGGCCGAAAATGTTTGGAAACCACTGGGTTAATGTGTGGTTCAGTTCAGTTCTAGTCCAGTGGGGAGATTCAGCTGATGCTCAAGATCTGGAGCGCAGCAGCTGCGGTTATTTCTCTGCTGATTTGCAGCGACACTCAGCAGGAGAACCTCAAGGTTCTGGTTCTGATGGACTAAATGAGCCCAAATATTTAGTTTTGTCTTATAAATAAAATTTCCAGGCCCAATCATAAGGATAAATACTCAGATCATGAACTTTATTATTTTTTTAATTCAAACGAAAAATAAAATGCACATCACACCGAGCTAATATTGTGTAGTTCTGATGTTTTACACTGTCGGAACAACTCAGATCTACGAGATACTTTTCTCTGTATTCCTGTCAGCTCTTCAGAGAAACGAGCTGCTAGCAGCGATGCTAATTCACTCCGTTACAAAACTTAATCTTGTTCCTGTCGCTCCCCTGATTAAACTACAATTACGATCCTCTGCACTGAGCAGCTCTCTGACAGCAGACGGTGTGTTTGTGCACAAGTTTTACTAAATATTGTATTATAACCGAAATCAGAGATGTAACTTCTATCATGAATATAGACTAGCAACAAACCCTACAAATTACAATGAAATAATGCTACTTTAGCTAGCCGTTAGAAGTAACACCCATAAACGTTTCCCCAGGAATAAGGTCAGTAGCACTACAGCATTAGCTCCTGCTAATCATCATGTTGGTGTATCGCTTTAGCATTAGCTCCTGCTAATTATAATGTTGGAATAACGCTTTAGCATTAGCTCCTGCTAATTGTCATGTTGGTATAACGCTTTAGCATTAGCTCCTGCTAATCATCATGTTGGTGTATCGCTTTAGCATTAGCTCCTGCTAATTATAATGTTGGAATAACGGTTTAGCATTAGCTCCTGCTAATTGTCATGTTGGTATAACGCTTTAGCATTAGCTCCTGCTAATCATCATGTTGGTGTATCGCTTTAGCATTAGCTCCTGCTAATTATAATGTTGGAATAACGGTTTAGCATTAGCTCCTGCTAATTGTCATGTTGGTATAACGCTTTAGCATTAGCTCCTGCTAATCATCATGTTGGTGTATCGCTTTAGCATTAGCTCCTGCTAATTATAATGTTGGAATAACGGTTTAGCATTAGCTCCTGCTAATTGTCATGTTGGTATA
>NW_015115737.1:48259-49112 GCF_001443285.1 Poecilia latipinna
GCTAATCATCATGTTGGTGTATCGCTTTAGCATTAGCTCCTGCTAATTATCATGTTGGTATAACGCTTTAGGATTAGCTCCTGCTAATTATCATGTTGGTATAGTGCTTTAGCATTAGCTCCTGCTAATTATCATGTTGGTATAATGCTTTAGCATTAGCTCCTGCTAATTATCATGTTGGTATAACGCTTTAGGATTAGCTCCTGCTAATTATCATGTTGGTATAGTGCTTTAGCATTAGCTCCTGCTAATTATCATGTTGGTATAATGCTTTAGCATTAGCTCCTGCTAATTATCATGTTGGTATAACGCTTTAGGATTAGCTCCTGCTAATTATCATGTTGGTATAGTGCTTTAGCATTAGCTCCTGCTAATTATCATGTTGGTATAATGCTTTAGCATTAGCTCCTGCTAATTATCATGTTGGAATAATGCTTTAGCATTAGCTCCTGCTAATCATCATGTTGGTATAACGCTTTAGGATTAGCTCCTGCTAATTATCATGTTGGTATAGTGCTTTAGCATTAGCTCCTGCTAATTATAATGTTGGAATAACGGTTTAGCATTTGCTCCTGCCAATTGTCATGTTGGTATAACGCTTTAGCATTAGCTCCTGCTAATTGTCATGTTGGTATAACGTTTTAGCATTAGCTCCTGCTAATCATCATGTTGGTATAACGTTTTAGCATTAGCTCCTGCTAATCAATGTTGGAATAACGCTTTAGGATTAGCTCCTGCTAATTATGTTGGTATAGTGCTTTAGCATTAGCTCCTGCTAATTATCACGTTGGTATAATGCTTTAGCATTAGCTCCTGCTAATTATCATGTTGGAATAATGCTTTAGCATTAGCT
>NW_015115737.1:54072-59020 GCF_001443285.1 Poecilia latipinna
AATAATGCTTTAGCATTAGCTCCTGCTAATTATCATGTTGGAATAATGCTTTAGCATTAGCTCCTGCTAATTATCATGTTGGTATAGCGCTTTAGCATTAGCTCCTGCTAATTATCATGTTGGTATAACGCTTTAGCATTAGCTCCTGCTAATTATCAAGTTGGTATGCAGCTTCAGTGGAACCATGATTAGCTGTTCAGATTTAGTGAAGCTAACTTTTAGTTAGCGGTGTCCACTGCTGACCAGAACCGTACCAGAACCTCTCTAGTTACACCGGGCCGTGAAATACTCGGGTTTTTTTGGATCCTCACCCTGGTTGAGCTGCACCGGCGCCGCCACCAGAACCCCGTTGACCGAACACCGAGCCCCACCGAGCGGCACCAGGGTAACCGTCCCGTTCTGGTTCTCAAACACACAGTGCTCGCTCTCCAGGTCCAGGCCGTGCAGAACTGCAAGAGCAGAGCAGAACGTGAGTCCAGAACCAGGACCAGCAGAGGTCTTCATCAGACGGACAGGACTCACTGATGTCCTGTTCGCTGGACGCGTCCTCCCGGCCCACGTACGTCCGTCCCTCCTGAGACACAAAACACACCTTTCCTGAGCAACCTGAACGCCTCGTGGCCCGACTACAGTCTGACCCGACGGCGCCACCTTCAGGTGGTAGAGGATGATGCCGGTGCTGAGCAGGTCGTCGTCGATGCCGATGAGGTGAGGCAGCTCCGAGTCCAGAACCACGCCGATGCCCTCCTTCCTCAGAGCCAGCGTCTCCTCCTGCAGCGCAGAGAGCAGGAGTCAGGAGTCTGGCTGGACCGGACCAGTCTGGACCGGACCGGACGGCACCGGACCGGCTGGACAGAACCCTCTTACCTTCAGGATGTTCTGCGTCTCGTTCCATTTGTTGGTCCACTCCTTGGTCAGCTCCAGAACCTGCGGACCAGAACAGCAGAGTGAGCCGTCGGAGGCTTTCAGAACGTTTCGGTCCTCCATCTTGTCCGAGCGCCGATGTGGACCGACCCGGGCCTCGTTCTGGTGCAGCTTCTCCTCCATGCTCAGAGCCGTGGGCGAGTCCAGCAGAGCGATCTGAAGCAGAGGGAGGGAAAACCGTTTCAGGAAACCATGATGCTGCCATTACCAGGACCGGTTATCGGGCCACTGAAATCGTTTTAAAAGCCGAGCTCTGCTGCTTCACGAAGAACTGACTGATGGGATTATTGTTATTTTATTTTTATTATATCAATGAACGTCCAACGTTGTCATAAAGATACCAGATTTAGCAAAATGCCAACGATCAACAAGGTGACATGGGGCCGAATCAGGAAAACGCGCCGTCAGCTGAGCCGTCATGACGCCGACTCCGGTTTCCGGAGCTCCTCAGGGCTCAGCGCTCGGCCCGCTAGCTATGTTGGTATTTAGCCAACCTGATCCGTAAATCCAGCCAGTGAGGCGTCTAAAGCAGAGTCGTTCTAATTTGATGTTTCTGGTACTAAATGCGGTGCGGCGCCCTGAGCGCTCACCTGGTTCCCCTGCAGCAGCAGCGCCTTGAGCCGGGCGATCTCCGCCCGCAGCTCCCTGATCAGTCGGACGTTGGAGTCCTCGTTGACGGTGGGTTTGTTGATGATGTTCTTGGCTCGGTTGGCGTAGCGCAGAGTGCTGAGCGTCTCGCCGTAGTTCACGTCGGCGGGGGAGATGGCTGCGAAGACTAAAGAGTTAGGGCTTTTATTCTGAAGAGCTGCTTACCTCAGTCTGGTCAGGCGGCGGCGGCGGCGCTCACTTGCGATCATGATGGTCTTGGCGTTCCCACCCAGGCTGTCCTTCAGCAGCCAGGTCAGCACCGAGTCTCTGTAGGGGACGAACACCGTCTTCTTCTTCTGGTTGGCGTTCCCGCCGTCCGGCGCCATGTCAGCTGGACGGAAACAGACAGCGGGTCAGAACCGGAGCGCCAGCCGCAGCGGCGCAATCACACGGCGGTCCTGACCCAGAGCAGAGATGACGTTTCCCAGCGTGACCAGCGACTTGTTGATGTTCCCGCCCTCCTTCAGCCGGACGCCGGAGGCGCCGGTGGCGTCGGCGCGCTCGCTGCCGGCCAGGTCCACCAGGTGGATCTTACTCACCGTCTCGCTCGGCATCTCTGCGTCAAACTTGGCCTGAAATCAGACGCGGCGGTCACTTCGGCCTGCCGACACGAGGCCGTGGGATTGGCCGACGCCACCGACCTGCGTGAAATTGATGGTGAAGATGGCGTGGGAGCGGCTGCTGACGTCGTTCATGCCGGTGCTGGCGGTGGTGCGGTTGATGTTCCCCGCCTCCATCAGCTCCTCCACGTCGCTGTAGTTCTGCACCAGGTGTTTGGACAGGTCTGCGCCGCAACACAAACCCACCACACCGATCAGAAAAACTGAAAACGCTGGGAACCGAAACTTTAAAACGCACCAAACGCGTTAAAAACGGGAAACATTAAAGTCACACAAGGAAACCAAAAACACTGAAAACATGTAAAAGATTCATTGCCAATAGAAACCAGAAAGACGTAAAACATGCTGTGAATTTAGGAAACGCAGGTTAAACCGCATGAAGCGGCGCTGAATCAGTCAGGAGCCGCCGGCGCCGCTACCTTCCACGTACGGCCCGTCCTTGGGATGCTCTCGGACCCGCAGGTTGTAGGTGTGGCTGGACTTCCTCCTCAGCAGGTCTCTGACTCGCTCGTTGTAGATCTCCAGGTAGCTGGAGGGACGACAGGTCGACAGGGGGTTCTGGTATTCGACCCGTTTGGGTTCTGGTTCAGTTTGTCTCCAGGAAATGAGGCAAAAATAACCAGATAGAGAGAAAGTGCTGTCGCCATGACAACTCCTGCCTTCTCTGGCAGCCCACAGCACCACTCTTCCTCAGCTGTGCTCAGAGCTGACCCCGGAGCCGCAGCACCACCTGGAGGTGCAGGCGGGGGACTCACCTGACCTCGGTGCGGAACGAAGCTTCGTCTCGCCGCGACGCGTCAGCGATCCGACTGAACAGCCCCTCACAGATCCTGGGGATCAGACCGGCGTCGCCCTGACGGAAAACGGCCCGTTACCATGGAAACGCTGATGCCTCATTCTGACTTTACTGGAAATTTTCCACTAAAATGGTCAGAACTTTGAGTTCCAGTAACACTGCCTCTCACCTGCAGGGGGCAGCGTTTCCTGCCACGCTCTTTATACCAAATAAATTTAAATATTTTATGAAAATGATTTCACTCTATGCTTAATTTTAAATAAAGTCTAATAATTGTGGGTATTTTTAATGGCGGGTCGTCAAGTTCCGATTTAAAGAATAAAATGTTCATGTCCAAATGAATGAACTGAAGCGTTCAGTTCATTCAGGTCAAACCGCGTTCATTCAGCAGCAGAAGAAGAAGCGGCTCCTGGTTGAGCCAATCGGAGCCAGACTGAGCGACTCCTCTGGTCAGCAGATTATTCTGTTTGCCTGCAGATCAGAGACCCAACGCCGATTCAATCACCAGAGCAAACAGACCAACCGGCCAGATCATCCCATCAGGAGACACGGCAGCGCCGCACACAGCCAAGATGGCCGCCGCGGCGCTCATGTTACAGCGGTAAAGATGGCCGCCGCGGCGCTCTGTCGGACTACATTTATTTTGAAATGACTTTGTGAACGCAGCTGAAAATTCTCGAGTCTCTGACCAAACCCTGCTGGGACTCTCAGCCAGAAACTGAGGGTCAAAGGTCATGCCTCAGTTCTCTCAGAGAAATCAACCCACACATTGATAAACGGAGCATCCAACCAAAACCCAGCGCTGTGAAAAGCTGACTTGGACTAGGCCATTACTCCAAGATGTCATTTGTTTGTTTTTGTTTATAAATTTTTACCAGAATTGTTTTTCCTCCCATTAAATTCCCTCAAACTTCCTCATAAAGAAGAAAAACCCTGAGCTTTTCCTCAGTGGTGGAGCTGATCACTGAACTTCTCCCACTGAGCCAACCAGTCTGACCACAAGCAGCTGCTGGTTTCCTCTGGCCACACTTTCCCTCTCTGCTCTTATCCAGACCAAACTCAGCCGGACATCCAAACAAACGGATCAATCAGCTGCAGATCAATCAGCCGTCTCCACGGCGACCAGCTGTCCAGCCGTTACTGGGATCCAGTGTGAGTTCTTACTGGGACGCCCATCATGGTGTAGGACTTCCCGGATCCGGTCTGTCCGTAGGCGAACACGCAGGCGTTGTATCCCTCGAAGGCCGCCTTCAGCACGTCGGAGCCCAGGTCCCTGAACACCTGCGGAGGTCAGAGGTCAAAGGTCACAGAAGCCCCGCTGCAACACGGCCGCCGCTCCGCGCCGCCGGCCTCACCGTTTCCTGAGAGACGAAGGCCCGGCTCCGTCCGTCTGTCGAGTCATAGGAGAAGTCGTAGGTGAAGGTTCTGATCCGTTCCCTCATCGAGTCGCCGACCACGCCCTCTGGGACCTGAGGGGCAGAAACACCAAGGCTCTGGTTCTAACTGGCACCGGTTCGGACCAGAACCAGAACCAGGACCCAGCTAACCTTCAGGTTGGTGATGCTGGTCTTGCTTCCCTCCATCCTGATGATGCATTTGGCCTCCAGCTCTTTCTCCCTGGAGGAGAAAACATCTGGATCAACATCTAGTTCCGACCTGCTTCTGGTTTCAACCAGAACAAAAATGTAAATGTTAAAGATTCGAGTCTGAGCGACATTTACAGCATCACGCTTCCTGAACAGGTTACGAGGTTTTTGCTGAAAATCATTTGCAGACCAAGAGGTTTCAGTCTGAGCTGTCTCTTTAAGTCCAATCAAGCTGCTGCTGGCCACGCCCACAACTCAACGTTTACACCAGTGGTTTCCAAACACTTTCTGCCCCCCCCTATGGATTACAAATGGCTGTCTGGTTGAAACGATGCGTGTGACGGGGGAGGCATCGACTGTTTTGGGGGCAAAAT
>NW_015115738.1:0-2231 GCF_001443285.1 Poecilia latipinna
TTCAACGTTGATTCAATGTTTCTGGCTGACATTGATTCAATGTTGTTTCAATCATTCTGTGCTATCTGGGTAGTATTACTTACAATTTCTGCAAGTTAGAAGAAAGTAAACGGTGGCAGCAGGATCATCATGCATGAGAACAACAGATGGAGCTAAACAGAGTTATTGTAAAAGCAAAACTATACAGGCTGCAAAAAAAGTTGAGCATTTTTACGTTTTAGAATCAGTAAAACTCCACAACTCAATCCGAATGAGAAATTGTAGCACAACTTATAAAACTAAGGTCACCAACACTAAAGTGTTAGTGACTCTTAGCTTGAGTTATTCACACTGCCTTTAAAGGTAGCAAAAGGTTGAGGCCATCTACGAATACACAGCATATTTTTAAGATTTTTATGAGTAAAAAATTCTGAAAATCATGTATCATTTTCAAAAGATTTCTGTCAGTTTTTACTCAGCTCAACAGTGGACTATTCAGTCAGATCGACCTGCTACAAACAGCAGACAGAAATTAATTAATTTTATATTTTTTTAAAACGCATGCAGGATCTGGTCAGATAAAAAAATCCAAGCTGCAGCTGCATAATCCCTGATGGCTCCAAAAGGACAGTGAGGAAAACGTACAGCACATAATTAGGGAAGCTGCTGCAGCATGCAGTGTTTGCAGACAGTAATTATTGTAAACTCTGTGCCCCATTTTTATTAAGACCTTGTGAAATTGTTTTTAGCATCATTAAGATAACTTAAAACACAACACTGATAACATTGCTTTTCTTAAACATCCTTGCATGATTCATGTACTTTCTTTATCTTCAATAAATAAATTAACTTTCAATTCTCATGATTAAGGATCTTGGTGCATTTCTCAACTCTGCTGTTTATGTATGTATGAGTTTTTTCATCCTGATTGCTTTTTAAACAACTATAATAGAAAAGAAGAAAAAAAGTAGTTTTAACTTCTACTTCAAGCCCAGGTGGGAAGTGATGGAGATCTTGCTGTTGGAGAAAAGGCGAGCTGTGAATTCCCACTACGCCCATGTTGGTCTCAGCTCCGTTTACTCATCTCATGAGTAAATCATTTGGTGTTTGTTCTTCTGTGATCAACTTATTTCCTGGACAGGCCGATAGCAAAAGCCAATGTTTTCTACTGAAGCTTTGAAAATAACGGTTGCCACAAGCAATGTGGTCTTCCTCTGCTCTTCACCAGGGGTGGACTTGAAATAGCCCAAAGAAGTAAAAACAGATCGTTTAGATGGTTTGTTTTAATAGTGGAAACTTTCACAGCTAGTAATAGGAACAAGGGGAACAACTTTAAAAATAATTTAAAAAATTATGTCCGACAGTTTGTAGAACTCCTTCAAACCATAAAGTAATGCAACACCTTTAGTTTTATGCCACAGTTTATTTTGAAAATTGAATCACTTGTTCATTTAAATTCTGTTTAAATAGTGACTGAAAAGAGAAAACACAGAATCAGCGACTGCAAGTGAAATTAACCTGCTTGGCCCACCTGCAGCAGTCAATGAAAGAACGAAAACGCAGGACGAAGCTGATTTAATTATGTCCGTTCCTTCCTAATGCCAACTTAATAATTAGACACCATTAAGATGCTGAAATGAAAACTAAAGAGTCAAATCTGTAACGTGTAGCAGTGCTGTACAAACCACAGACCAGAAAAAAGATTGAAAAATATTCCACTAAGGTGGAAAATATTTTAATAAATTCACAAAAATTACAATGTGGAGGCTCAGCATGATCCCATAATCAAGAGACGATGATGAGCCTGAACCAGAAGTGGTTCAGTCCAGTATCTGATACGTGCTGGTTTGTCAAAATCGTCATTTAGTCCACGGCTGTCTGAACTTTTCTCCATGTGGGCCAAAAATGTAGCCTCAAAAATAATGACGGGCCGAAAAAGAAAAAAAATCTGATGAAGTAGCTTGATATTTATTGCAAAGACAGAACTTGAAAAGGATTTTTATGACAGTGTATTAGGGCCACTGTGGGTAGAAAATAAAAAATATTAAAAAAAAAGAGAAATTTCTGCCAAAAACTCAAATTTAAAAAAGAAATTCTCAACATTTGAAATTCAGAAATTTCCAAGTGTTTTGTAGAAAATTTCTACGGAGCCCCTAAGGGGACATGGAGAAAAAAAAAAAAGGAAAGAAATCCCGACTTATTATCGCGAGATCCCGACTTATTATCTCGAGATCCCGACTTATTATCTCGAG
>NW_015115738.1:6116-26373 GCF_001443285.1 Poecilia latipinna
CTAAAAGTTGCATTTAAAAGTCCATTAAAAGTGCTAACTTTGCATGATTTTGTAAATTATGATAATTTAATAGAGTGAAAAAAACATAAAATGGCTTTAAAATTCCTAGTATTTCATATGTTGAGCAAATCAAAGGAAAACAAATCTTAAGCAGGTTTTTCCTTTATGTGTTTAATCTTTACAAAAGGCTTTTTTTATTCAGACAAATCTGCATTTTCACACTTTATGTAAATTAAACATCAAGATGTAGCGCACTGCTAATGAGCTACATCTTGATCCGATTGTATCTTGACATTAAAAACAAAGAAATGAAATATTATAGGAAAACAAACGAGGTTGTCAACTTTTTCTTGATTTAAGCAAATTTTATTCAAGAAAAATAAAGTTCACCTGATGTGGGTGTCAAGATTATGTTTTTATACGACATTTAGCCAAACAAGAATGGTTGCTTGAAAACGACTAATATTAACTTCTTAGTGAAGCGTGTATTAGTATTTTACATCCAAAAACAATGTCAGTTTTGTTGCTGGGATTAATTAATTTGTTTCATGGGATTAATCCATCCATCTAAAACAGATTATGGAATGTGCTTTGATATATTAAATTACTAATTGTGAATAATTATTGTGCATTTTTAGTGTCTTTATCTTATCTATTGTAAGTACAAACAGACTGTCACATTGTCTCATTAGTAGATTCATTTTTTTTCAAACTTCTAAAAATAACATTTCTGCTGTCATAACCTCCATGTTTCTCATTAAGCAGAGTTGTTATAAATTATTGTTTAGGCTGTTAAGTTAACCTTCCCTTGATCTGCCAAAAACCTCTAAATATGCTTTTCATTAAGTATGATTGAGAAATAAAGGTGTTAAAACATCAGTGTTTGTCTAATTAATCTAAATTTGTTTCATTTGGTGATAATGAAGTTTTCAATATTTTAACTTGTTGAATGGGTTTGTGAATAACTGAATTTGAACCAGTCTATATATTATTGATTATAATTTCTGTTTATAAATCAGACTTTCAGATGGCATTTGTTGGGAATTGCATCCAAGTAAATTAAATGAATCAAATTAATGCATAAATCCAGATACAGAGTAACTATTCTTTTTTTTACAAAAAATAGTTATTTGTAGAGATCTTAAAAGTTGCAACTTTTATAATAAGCGATGAGAAAATATCCCTTTATAAGGTGGAAGTTGCCCTGTGTAGCAAAGCTTTTCTGTATTTTTTGTTGAACATAGATGATCTGTATATTGATATCTGTGCCTCGTGCTTCAGAATAGAAAAACATATCCATCTTTGATCTCTGTTGCAGGTAATTTTTTGCCTGATGTACAGTTTACATGCAACAGTAAGCAAATGTGGGGCTATAATGTGGGTTTTTGCTTTCAATTATGTATGAAAAAATTGACTTGAATCAACAGGATGGTATATTAGACGTTAATTACAAACCCGTTTTGTAGTCACGCCAGTCTAGAGTTATGTGTTAAGCATAATTGACCTAAAAGGCTGAGGAGGCGTACTAAAAGATTTCACAGAATCAAGATCAAAGCTGCACTCGTTACCATTTAACCATTTAACATTAATGATTCTGTGCAACAGCCGGTGAAGAGCAGAGGGATATACACTGTCCAGAAATATTGAGCTCAACTCAATGCTACAAACTGCAGTTTTGAAAGCTCTGATCTGTTTCCAGTTAGATTTGGACTCAGTCAAGTTTGCCTTTAGTCATGCATTGTGTTCATAATCTTTATGGACAGAATTTCTAGGTGCTGTCAAGGTGTTGAGTGTTTCCACTTTGGTGGTCTCAGGATTAGATCCCAGCTTTTCACAGACGATGTGCCTCTGTTGGCTTCATCAGGTCATGATGTCCAGCTTTTGCAGAAACAATGGACCACCACCAGAAAAGGGTAGAGTGCCCTCTTCAGGTTGGTGTATTGGTCATAAAGTAAAAAAATGGAGGTTGGTTTGTCTGCAGTGAAGTTTTGTCAAGCATGATATGTCTGTAGTTTCAGTGAAACAGTGAAAGTAACAAGGTTTTTCCTCCATAAACCTGAATCAACGCTAGGGTCCTTACAGAAAAATATAGTTTAGTATGAGGCCCAAGAACCTGTTTAAATTTAAGTTATATACTCTTTACTAAAATGAATCCAGCAGTTCCAAAATGCCCCCACAGGAACATGAGAAGAACAAACTATAATCACCACTACTTTAAATCTAAAGCAAAGCTCAGACCAAGGCTTGCCTGAGTAATGAGGCTGACACTCTGGGCTGCAACGTGGAATAAGAATATAGGTCAGGCTTCATATGGAAAAAATTTACTTTATTCAGTATGTTTCAGCAATGTAAGCAGTTCTGTTACATTTAACTGCAAAAAGCAAAAGATAAGAACAAATGTGCAAATATCTTAGCAATTAGCTGAGCTTTGTTCAATGCTTTCAGCACAGTGGGGGAGTTTAAATATTTCCATTTCTTTTATTGGTTATGTTGGATCACAGGTTCAGAGTAGTCACATTAAACAGGGGGTCATTCTGAGTTCAGAAATAAATGTTAGAAAATTATCCTCATGCTCTCTTAAAAAAGGGAGTTTGACAGAACAGAAAATATTTTTGAGTGATATTAGAGTCAAAAACCAACTACAATCTTTTTTTTTCTTTGCCAAAGTAGCCGTTTTAGCCTGATGCAACATTTTCAATTAAACCATGCCACTGGTTTCGTTGAAAAATCTGTCTAATAGTCACCATCTGGGATCTGTGTATAATGAACCCACAGCATATACTGGAAGTTATACTGTAACACTCAGAGTCAGTATCCCACATTATAGGCTTCCCTCATATCATGTCGCTCTAATTTCTGTTAACCTTTTTTAATGCTACATGCACAGAATATTAATGCATTTTATTTAGGCTTTATGTATTTGGGAAAACAATTCAATAGTATAGAGGAAGAAAATGGTGATTTGTTTTACAGAAGCAAGTCTGAAAAGTCCAGTAGGTCGACGCATTTAGTGTCATGGAAGCTGATGTACCTAAATACAATCCAGAATAACAAATTGAGTCCATAATCTTGGTGCATTTACAACTGCTCTGTGAAGACATTTTATTCTATTTGAGAACATTTGTCAACAAACAAGGATCGTAAAGTTTAAAGCAGTGCTGTTATAAAACAAGATCCCAAGCCTCTTGCAGAAAACTGTTCAAGTCATTATTTGAAAATAAAAGGGGTTTTACACTGCTGCAAACCCACCAAGACAATCCAACCAAGAAGACCAAACAAGGATAAAACTAATCAGATATATTGCTGGATGGGTCTGCAGATATCCAAAGTATAGATGGAAAAATGTTGAAAAAAAAAAAAAAAAAAACATTAGGAATAAGGTAACCTGGTCAAACAATCCTAAAATGTAACCTTATTGGCTGAGTTGCAGAATGCCACTTGTAGTAAAAAGTAACGTTAAACATCACCCAAAACACACCATCACCGCTGTGAAACACGGTGGTGGCAGCATCATGCTGTGAGGATATTTTTTCCGGTGGTGCAGCAATAGGTCAGCACTAGTTCAATTGGCAGATTATTTTCCCTTAAACATTGGAAAAATATATTTTTATAACTTAAATAATCTCCCATTGGAACTAGTCGTTTTTAATCAATATTAATGAACTATTTACTTAAAAGAAGCTAAAAACCTACTTATAAGTTAGTTGTCTTGAAATAAGACAAAAGTAATATATTTGCACTGGATACTAGATCAGAAATACTTGCTAAGATTTTGTTTTTGCAGAGAGAGGATAATCCTGTTGGAAGAAAACAGATTGCAAGGACTGAGGTGGATGTTGGCCTTCCAGACAGAATCTTTAGAAACATTTAATCGTTGCCGTTTACAGATGTTATCCATCCAGTCTGACTGAGCTTAAGCTGTTTCACAAAGAATGGCCAAAACTTTCAGTCTCTTGGTAATTTAAACGTGGTGTATATACTCCGAAAGAACTGCAGCAATAATAAGAAAGAAAGCACTTCCAAAAAGTATTGACTGAGAGCCCTGAATACATATACCTTTTATATCTGTTATCTTATAATTGTTCTTTCATCTAAAATTCCAATAAAAATCAAGGTTTATGCTCATAAGTCAACAAAATGTGAATATTAGTAATGAAATCACAGCACAAAGACAATAAGAGTGCATCCTGCTGTGTCCTGTTCCAGTGCAAATATATTAAAGTAATCCTAATAATAAGACACACCAACTTAAAAATAACTTTTCAGCAAGAATTAGAGGCTTGTTTTAAGTAAATGATTCCTTATTTAAGTTAAAAAAGTACTAATTCCATCCCCAGATAAATTAACTTATAACATGGGGAAGTTATAAGTGAAATAATCAGCCAATATGCAAATGGAGCATGTTTTTTTTCATCCCTAAAGGAATTATTGACTTAAAACCAGTTTCTATATATTGCTGAAAAGTTACTTGCAAGTTAGTTTTGTTTTAATTCAAGCATCCTAAGATATTCACTCTAGAAACTAAACCAAAAATACTTGGTAAGACTGTTTTTGCAGTGAATGTAAACTCCAGCTCATGTTTACGGTGCTTTGAAATATCAATCACCTTTTTTTAAGTAATGAAATATTTATGGAACTTCAGCTGGTGTCACTTAGCCGAGCAATCTGGGTTACCAAGCCATGAGAGAAGCAGAGACTGTATAACTGATGTATTAACTAGGTCACAACACAAGCAAGTCCAGTATTCCCAGTTGGACTACCCTGCTGTTTCCCCTGCTATCTGGCTGCTGCACAAACTCTTGGATCCTGGAAACTGTCAGGAGAAAAGGTTGGAGGAGGGGGGGGGCTGTGTGTATGAACTAAGTGAGAGCAGTTGTGTTTCCCTGGCGGTATTGAGTCCAGAATCTTGGACAGCTTTACACCAGTAGAGCTGGCCAAGCTGCCCGGTCTTCATTTATGTAGAGCCAGTGGTGAACTGAGCCAAGCACTCCAGAAAAGAAAACTACTGCACACATGAGAAGTCCTCATCATTAGCATTTCTCTTACCTGTAGCAGACAGATGTCATATCACATTGAGTTTGTAATAAAAAAATAAAATCTCCACAAAAACGGTCGAGGACTAAGAATAAGTCGGATTTAAAACAACTGAAACTGCTGCTGAATCTCACAGATGGTAAACAAATACATGTTCACAAAAGATCCCTGTTACGCTTATGGCTGTTTTTTGAGTTTTACAAAAAGAACTGGTAGAGGCTGCTGACATTTTCAGTCGGTCGGCGCCTCAGTCTAACTTTGCCAAGAGTCGAGCAAACTCAGATTTTTGCATCAGGCTGTCAGGTTTGCAGATTCAGCAGACGATCAAACATCAAAATAAATCTTTTGAGTTTGTTGTATTAAAAGTCAGAAAACTAAGATTAGTTTTAAAAAGTTGTGACATCTTTTAATTAACGGAACAATTTGTCTTTGGAGAGCTCCTCTCTTTATATCCAAAGACTCTCCATCTCTCTCCTCTCTGAATGAAATACCCTTATTGTGTCCTTCCACTCTCCAACTCTGCTTCTGCTTTCAAACCTGCTCTGCAACCTTTCATAGAGTGGAAAACCCACAATTCAAAAGAAAAACTACTTAAAACACAAAACCACAGGAAAAATATCATTTCATCCTTTCTGTTTTTCCCTTTCCTTCCTCCAGGGCTTTAAACAGTCTGACCACACGCTGTGCACCCTTCATTATGCTCGCAATAAAACGCAGCTGATAGCAGCTATATGCGGCCAGTTGCTGAGATTACACAGAAGAAAGCATTAGAAACAATCACAGTGTGGTGGAAATCCGAGGCAGACTGCGCGCTCAAGTGTGTCCAGAATGACTCTGAGCATCTGCCGCCTCGGACAAATTAAATGTGGAGTAATTATGAGTGGAGGCTCCCCGGAGTTGTCTGACTCAACACACTCCGACACCAAAAGGTGTGGCGCTGCGTGGGTTTGCTCTCACTAATTAACAAAACTGAGGGCGCGCAGGAGCGCGCAGGGACCCACGGAATAAAATGAATGTTCCTTCAACTTGAGTTACGCGTCTTGCAGAGAAATGTTGGTTGTTACCTCGGAACAGGAAGGCTTTGCTGCCGTTGTGAAGTCCAGCCACTTGGGTAATTCCATAAGTGGCATTTGCCTGGTCAAGTTCGCTGATTATATCAATCTGGTAATCTTGATCTGATCCGAAACCAAAAGCTGAACAGAAAGAAAGATCAAGGTTAGGGAAACGAATCTAATTATGACCGAATACAGTTTAAAAAAAAAGCATTCACTATAAAAACAAAATTAGTTATTTTAAAAGCCTCTTTTGGAGCAAGTTGCGCAGTGGTTATGTAGATACTTTATTCATATCGCTGCATCTCCTGCCTGCAGTCATCACCTGTGCTCACACGGGCTGTAGGTGCACTGCACGTTAAAGGTGCAGGTAGAAGGTTTCATCTGTTACTCTGTCAGTTCTGTCGCTATTTTCCGCAGGTAACTTATGCAACACACAATAATCACTAAATCCAAAGGCGCTGAGGGGAATCTTAACTTGGTCATACATGCACAGCGGAGAAAGAGACCAAAAACGTAAACAAGCTCAAGTTAAAACAAAATCCCTCACAGCGGTCAAGCATTTTTCGTGCGCTCACCTGGTTTGGTGAAAAGGAAAAACAACGACAGAGCTACGTAAATATCCATCTGTGCCGGAGTTGCGTAGTACAGAGTCCGCGAGTTGTGCGCTCCGCTGTGAATCCACACCAGCCAACAACTCTGGTCCGTCTGGCGCTGTGCGCTGTTCACACCTCGTCTGGATGTAGATGAACGGAGGAATGGTCCACGGCGCGAGCGCAGGGGTTCCCTACCGGAAAAAAGCACGCGACGCTTTAATGTTTGCACGCGCCTGATGAATCTCCGCGCGGCATAAGGAGGCAGAAATGTGCGCTTTTTACCCCGGATGGAAAACAGCCAGACTGCGGATAGATATTCCGGCTGCAGATGCAACTATCAGCCAGTGCTGTCCCCCCGTTCAGACGGCAGAAAGTTCCGGTTCTGAAGGTGAGAAAGGAGATTTGAAGTAAAAACTCGCAGAGCGGAGAGTGTGGGAAATTATCTCACCGATATGTGAATTTCTCCTTTTTCTTATAAGTCTTTAAAAAATGATCAGGTTTTCAGATTTCACGACTCCAGCTCACTTTTCTTGGCCAATATCTGAAGGAGGAATTTACTTCCTGATCAGTTCCCTCAGCTCCTGAATCTGTCAGATTGTCTTGTCTCCTCTCCGTCGTCTAACAGCCATGGGATTTTCACCGCTGCTCCATCCTGCCTCCTCCTGTGGCCTGTCCTTATTGTGAACCATTAATCATACTCCTACTCATCCCTGCCTCTAATTTGTGTACATTGTCAGGTTGTCTGGGTTGCCTTCATCTACACAACAGCAAAGGCAGAAGCACAATGTTCACCTGCAAAACGGCTCTACTATGACGGGATTTTACACTGAAAACGAAAATAGGTGATCCAACTTTAAAAATATATATTTATTGCAAGTAATCAAATTAAGTTTACCCAACATAAGTTATCATCTTCAATACATATAGATACAACAAGATTAATTAACTTAGTTTGGTTGCATTACATGTACCGTAACGAATAAACGCAATTTAAGTTGGAGCACTATTTTCTTTAGTGTAGAGTTATTGTATATTGATTACATTTCTGTTAAAAAAAAGTTTGAGATCCCATAAATTTTCTAGAAACAATTAGATTTGAGCTCAAAAAGTTTTACATTTGGACTTTTGAAACTCAAAAATTAGGGGTTTTTTTTCTCTAGAAAATCTTTGAATCTTCAAGCTCAGAAATTCTCAATTCTCACATTAATATAAAAAATTATTTTTCCCCCTCCATCTAGAATGGCCAATACGTCGCCGTAGTTGTACACAATGAATGGCGAAGTGTCTTTGGGATGCGGGTCACCACTCCAGCCTCTCAAATTAGATTGTAAACAACAGCAGGATTCACATGGAGGCCAAATCACTGATCCAGGGCCAAACAAAACAGAAAAAAGAAAAAGGAAGCATTATTTGGAAATTGAGGCTTCTGAGGAGCTCAGAGTGGAGATTCAGTTGTTTCTAGGCAGGCTGTCAAATTTGCAGGCAGCATAATTTCTGCTTTTCAGACCTTTAATAAGTACAAAACAACACAAATAAATTGTTCAGCTCAAAGCTGCCTGACTCTTTAAGCCTCCTATTATCTCTTTAAAGATAACAGTTGAATCATATAAAAATCTGAATTTATTTGTATTGTTCTGAGTTCATTACCGATTCTTTTCTTTCTAAACAATCCCTGACTGACATTTCTATACAGATGAAGCTCCGAGTTCTTCTCTGCTTCATCCAGGGAACAAAAGCTGGTGCCTTACAAAAGTGTGCACAACACCCCAGTCACATTGCAAACCTTTTCTGTTTTACATGTGTCAAACTCGAGGCTCGGGGGCCAAATCTGGACCGCCATAACTTTTTATGTGGCCCTCTACACTCCAGAGACACATAAATAAAATCAAAGCAGTTTTTATCTGTCTACTGCCAAATTACATCACTTATGGAAACTCACACAATATCAACAGATCCTGCATCCTTTCACACGCAAGAGCTCATTGCAACTTTCCAACAAAATGGTCAAAACCAGTCGACTTAAGTGATGCAGGTGGCAGTATTTCTAAAACTTTATTTACATATTGTTGAGTTTTAGTCTGTGATCAACGTGTGGATTAAGAAAAACTCATCACACAAGTGCAAATATGCAAAATTTCTGCTGTATTATAAAACACAAAGTTCTACATAAGTAAAATGTTGAAAAACAGTTTACTGTTTGTATTTAGCCAACTCTACTAAGACATGGTCAAACTTTAAGAGCTTTAATCAAAAAACTGTGACCCCAACAGCAGACTTAATATGAAGGAAGCTAAAAGGTGTTTTGGTGGTAGCATCATCATGCAATGACGGGTGAAACTGGTCAGAGATGATGGGAAAGAGGATCAAAATACAGAAATCAGAAAGATTTGGGACACCTGAAAAGATTCAAGTTCCTGCATGAGTTCATGCAGCCAGAGGCGCAATCAAACGGTTAGAAGTTTAGAAGAATATTTTTGTAAGCACTTTATGAGTAGTGAATAACTGTCCAGAATTAAAACCATAAGAAGACTCCAATAAACTGCTGCACATGTTTAAAACTGCTTGTGACAAACTGGTTCAGTTTGTGTTAACCACCTGCCCCTTATTCTTATTTCTGATGTATTTAATCTTTCTATAGTTGGTCATATTGTTTCAATTTAAACATTGCTGTTGCAACTTTGCCTCGCTCACTATCCCAGGTTTGTTTGTGGAAGCATCATGTTGCAGTTTGCATCTATGTTTATGTTTCAGTTAAAGCTAACACTTCTGGACCATTAGCTGAATACGTTTCTTGTTTCCAGGTGCATTTCTGTTAAATTGTTCTCTTTTACTCACCATTGTTTGTCCATTTTCATGCCACAGACAGGTGTATGGGAGGGGCAGGCCCAGCATTTCCTGCTTAAATGACTGTATGACGTCACTGATTACATCACTGGGTCCTACCAAATGGAGGGTTTTTTTTTTGTATTGTTTGTTTTCTTTTTTCCTTTAAAGCAGGGGTCCCCAAACTTTTTCCTGCGAGGGCCACATAGCTGTTCCTTTCTGTGGTCGGGGGCCGGTCTTAGTTTTTGCAGTAAAAAAAAACAAAGAAATTCTTGTCGACGGGGGGGGAGGAGACGACGACACTTTTGGATAGATTTTTACCCAGAATGCAAATGGAAAAAACCGTGAGTGAAACGGTGACTGGGACTGACGAGTATATATTCCATTGAGGGAAAGTAAGTTTCACATTTGCTCAAAAGCCCCCTGGTGGTTGAAGAAAAATCCACATATAAACCGGAAAATACAATATATGAAAAAAAACACTGAATGCTCTCTGGTATGAGCAGGCGGGCCGGATCCGGCATTGTTCAGGGGGCCGGACCAAATGACGTGGCGGGCCGGATCCGGCCCGCGGGCCGTAGTTTGGGGACCCCTGCTTTAAAGTAACCTTTTGAGTTGCCTTTGTATTAAATGTGTTATTTTACAGACAATTTAATTATGTAGATAAGTTTATAAATGAGATTAAAAATGTCATTCCTGTTTCTCTGTTTAGATTTTGTTGTTCTGTTATGGTATGGTCTAATGAAGTGCAGGTGTGTTGCTAGTTTGGTATAACACGTCAGATGCTGGAAAAAAAAGAAAACTAAATAATAAAATTCACTGGAAGAAACTAGAACTGGTGGCTGAGACTGGACTAAGATCATTTAGCAGGTTTTCCTTTTATTGTGGAAAAATAAATCCTTATGGACAGAGACTCCACCTGTGAGATGCCTTTTCCTAAGAATGATCTTCAGCATTGTCAGTCAAATAGCTGGAAATAGACTCTGAGGCTTGACATAAATACAGACAGCCATGTTTGATCAAACCCCTTTTGCCAGATGCATAAATCTTGCATTCATGTGGAACCAGTTTCATGTTTTTCTGGTATTTTTCTTTAGACTTCATGTGAAGATGTGTGGCGCTTATGTGTCCTAAATATGTATACATGCAAGGTTTGACCAATATATTTAGAGTTTTATGCATCTGATCCCTAGATGTGCCATTGAAGTCGAAATCATGTGTTAGATGTTTCAGAGTGACAGATGTGAGATTTATTATTTCAACGTTCATTTGCATAAAATGAAACAGTTTAAAAGTCACTTTTGTCATTCAGCAAGCAGGTTTTAAAGAATTTAGGTAGAAACCCAGGGGAGGTTATATATCAAATTTAATGTCCATGTTTCAACTTAAATGAAATGTCAAGAAACAAACACTGAAAAGAAATTTTACTGTGCACAGTCTGATTAAAGCAAGATTAGAACGAATATGAAGTGAAGAAACAAGAAAACCAATTAAGGGAGCCAAAATTAAAGAATCAACAACAATCAAATGTGATGTAGTTACATTTATTTAAAGGTTGTAAAGTGGTGACACTACCGGTCGCTTTGTGATAAAATCTGCTGCCCTTTGTCTCATCAGGAAATAGAGAAGTTAGACATAAATTGACCCACACAGAAATGACCTCAGCTTACGTTGTCCTGTTAACGAGTGAATTCAAAGACCAAAGTTCTGACTTTTTTGGTAGTTTTAAACTTAATGAAGATGAAACATTTTTGTCGCTGATGAGGTTCAATTTCATTCATATTGTAGATTTCATCCAGCATTCAGACATGAATATGCTAGATGAGCTCTAGCTATCAACGCTCTGATAAATCTGCCGCAGTAATTTAAGTCTTACAAACTGAATTTTACTCAGGATGTACAGAGTGTCCTTAGAGGAAAAAATCCTGACAATCCTTTGATATCCAATAAAAACTCTGCATTTTTTTACAATAACATGCTTTTGCATGAATCCTATATAAAAAGTCTATTTTTTATTATTTACTAAATTAAATGGTCAGTTTTGAAATTAAAATGTAGCTATCATACATTCACAGAGATGAAATTGTTATAAAAACTATTCAAATTCCTCAAATTCTATATTTTATGTTGTGTCTTATCAAGATTTTGCATTATGGGTCAGGGGTCAAAAAGAAGCACAAACCTTAAATGTGGAGTATTTAGCAACCCAAACAGGTTTAATATCTAATAAAATTTGGATACTTGGTTACTGTTTGATAGTTAAGCTTCAAATAACTTTTGCAGTGCATCATGGGACAGTAACTCCCATCCACATCCTTGTATTCGCAGAGCTATTGGACCACAGCCGCTTGTGAATAACTAAAATCCGTGAATACTTGAGATTCCCTTTAAAAAATGTTATATCTACCTATTTTAATAGCTAAAACACACAATATACCTTAACAAGCATTAATATCAACAGCGGATATTCTGTTGAATATTTTGAAAAAAATCGCATTAAGCAGCTTTTCATGAATCATTTGGAGGTCCATTCCTCTGAGAAATGCACGATTTGGTGAATACTGAACCACGAATCCACAATACGTGAAAATATTTCATGTTTCAGATTAGAGATGCCAATTTTCCTGCATTTAGTGAATTGATTCAATTCCAATTTTTAGGGTTACAATTCAATTCAGAAATGATTATTGATTCAGAAACAAATTTTTCTGAGATTCTGATTAAATTATGAGACTGTCAAGAGGAGAAGACAGTTATTTCAATAAAATTATTTTAAAACAATTCTATAATGTCCCCAATTATATAATGTCGTCTTAACAGCAAAGCTGGACGAAGTTGACCAGAAAGCAGTTTAAGCGACACACAAGGCAGAAAATGGAAGAAAAAAAAATCCTGTAAGAGGCTGCAGAAGACTCTGGGTTCACTTTCCAGCAGAAAGACAAACAGCCACATGTTCTCACACTCTCTCCATTTAATCTCAATCAGCTTGAATGATTTGGCTGAGAGGAATGAGCAAAAATAGGTTTAAGATGTGCTAGTTAGATAAAGGCATACTTTGATATCTCACAACTTTAATTGCATTGAAAAGTGGATTTGCAGCGTACTGAATCACAAATGTTAAATATAAATTCACGGCACATTTTCAGTTCCTCCTTTGTCAAAACAACATAAGACCATGTAACCTTTTCCTTCAGTTTCACAATCGTCGACTACTTTGAAGGAATAACGGGAAAGGATGCATGTTTTAGATTTAACTGGTTCAACACGCCAGAGCCAAATGATGGCTCATTACCATGCCTCTGCAGAACTTGATGACATGCTGAGGAGGTAATTTAAGCATCTGAATCAAACCGTGTTGAAGCAGGAACAAATTTAAATCTTGCAGGATACCAGCCTTTGAGGGCTGGAGTTGAACACCCAGATTTAAAGGCTTTAATGCTTTTCTGCAATAGAAATTGATTTAGAAAGACAACTTGTGTCACATTATCATATGAGCACTAAAGGATTGGGGCCACTGAAAAAAAAAGGATTCTGACTTTAATCTTCTGAGAAAAAAGTCAAAATTCTGAGATTAAAGTCACAATTCAGGAAAAAAAAAGAAGTAAGAATTATAAGATTAAACTCAAATTTCTCAGGATAAATCCAGAATTCAGAGAGTTTTTCTTTTTTTTCTGTGACCCTAATCCTCTTCCATAGATATCTAAAAAAATAGTTTCTTCTTTTGACAATAGAAGTATAACTTTAGAAACCACATTTGCATTACTATAACTCAAGGTGATTCAATTCAAATTATAACTTCCTTTTTTTTTGACAAAATAACTGCTCTTGCAACAAGCAGCAAAGACAGACCTGAACGAATTGTATATTGAGTGTAATCAGGGATTGAGCTTCCAATGAGCACGATTTGTGGGATGGTTGCCTGAATATTGCAGCACAGAGAGTAGAGGCACACAGTGCTGTCCTGCTGTGTGAGCTGAAAGCCCATCATTACCCATTAATCACAGTGTTAAAGCACTCCCCATGTAATGGCCAAATTTGTAGTCTTCTGGTCGCACCATGGATGTGGTTTCATGTGGGCCACAGCACAGCAGACGCAGAGGGACCACTTCTTTCTGAAACCACAAAGAGGTCAAGTACATTAAAGCAAACTTTCTCTTCCGCTACCTTGTGGAAAAGATATAAAACTTTAAAATAGGGATACAAAATATCAGTGGCAACGTCTATACTCCATTAGTTTCCATTACTCGAAATTAGCTACAAATAGCAGAAAGTTAATGAGCATCACTAGAGAGAGCAAGTTAAGGAGATTTAATTTTGTTCTCTTTTGGACGTCTAATAATGAATAACAAGCTCAAGTAATGTAAGCTGTTTTAAAGCTATTGTGTGAGATCACATAAGTAATCTCAAAAAGCATTAAGCTGAGATGCAAACAAACAAAACTTTACAGGCATGTTGGTGGTAAATGAATCTTAAAAGCAAAGGCAGGGAATTCAGATGAAATTAATATATAATGCATCTGAATAGAAGGTGCTCTTAAGTTTTGGAAACACAAGAGCAACATGGGAGAAAGCATATTACACCACACAGAGTGTTTATAAGAAAGGTAAAAACGAAGAGCATCTTAAAAAGACAAAATATGCAACAAAACATGCAATGACAATGAAAAGCAACATAATCAAAATACAACAAAGTCTAGAGACCACAGCGTATCAGCCTGCTGCACAACATGTCTAAAATGTGTAAAAGAGTTCTAATTTTCTTCTCTGTTTCTGACAGATGTTGGTGCTGATGCAGAAGTGGTGCTCATCATACCAAATAAAAATTAACTGGAACCAAAGAATCATACAATTTTTATTTCTCAAATCCTTAAAACATCCAATTTGGTACTAAAAGCAAGCCGAACAGAGAAGCTGTTTTTCTTTTCTTAAGCCGCATAATAATCAATGACTGAAAGTGTATAATGTTAAGTAAAATGCTACATTCTGAGGTTAAGCCTGGTTTACAAAAGAACATCTTAGCCCAAATGAAGAACTGCCAATTTTAAAAAATAATGTCATAAAAATAATCTATAATTTGCACACAATGAAGTTCAGGACAATCTGTCCACACAACTTAACAGAAAACCCCACAAACTAACCCAAACCTCTACCTTAATGTGTGAAAAATGATCATTAGCCAAGGAAAAGTATTTCAACAACCAAGAACAAATTACCACAGGAAAAGTTCCAAATACATTACAAGTATTTGGAAAAGAGTAATTGTGTATTTGCAGTCGTACGTGACCTAGTGCCTCATCTGTCACTGGAGGAAAACAGAACGGAGCAATAAAAAGACACTGCGACTGGAGTAAGAGCAAAGGGTTTTATTTCTCTCCATTTTTTAGCTGCTGTAAAACATGGCAATCAGAGACAACAAGATGAGATAAACCGTTTTATAATTTTGAAGTCATGATTACAAATCAGGATGAGCAATTGTCAAGACAAATACATTCTGGTTGTCATAAAAATAAATACATAAATAAACACAATAAATTTCTGTACCTGTTCCAAGAGATTACTTTCAAGCAGCTTCAGGTTTGGAAATAGACCTAGATCTACCAACCTGTCGATTTCCAAAAAGTAATAAAGCATTCCTTTCCTCCTGGAAATATGACAGTAACAGTAAGAGACTGATCTGATGTAAACTGACATGAACAGACATGTGTAGAGCTGAAACACGTAAATCCTTCTGTGCTATTTAAAGACAACCAGATTGTTTTTGCTTTCATAATTTCTCTGTTTATTCATCCTGATTGTAACTGTGACCAGTAAATGATAAAATGTTTTTGTCAGATCTCTTTGTCTTTGATTGCTACAATTTATAACTGCTACGAAATTAAAGCTGCTTTTAAAAAGGAAACTTTTGGTTCTCCAGAAGCAGAGTGTGTTTATCGCTCTGTCCTTTACATCCTCTGGAAAGCAGACTGGGTTTAGCTGAGGTAAAATTACAAGCACAGTGAAGGTGTACATGCTTCTCAATAATCAGTTGTAGCCATGAGCTCAGATCCTCTTTAACAGAGAGAAGCGTTTGTGTCCTCTGCCCCCTTACAAGTGGAGTCCCTCAGGGCTGCATACACGGGCCCCATCGTTTTCCACTTTATTTACTTCTTTTAGGATCTATGCTTCAGACACATGGTGTGAACTTGCACTTTTATGCTGAGTTGACCAAAACTCTCTGAGCAAATCGTTGGAGTCCATTGCATGCATGTCTTGAACTTTTTACATTTCAATGAGCAAAATAACAAGGTTTGTTAAACTTCGTAATAGATCTAAGGTCCAACCCATTAATTTAGTAATCAAGTCCAGCTTTAATCAGCTGCAAGGTTTAAGCCATTCCTATCACATTACTTTGAGATTTTAATTCATGCTTTCATTACATCTCGCTTAACGTCAGTCTGAGTCACTCACTACCATCCCAACTTCATTTGGTTCAGAATGCTGCTGCTCGCTTCTTAATGCTTCGTTCAGAACAAACGCAAGAGCATCAGGGGCATCTGGTGTAAATTCAAAGTTTATGTGGACGTGCATCAACGGTGCGCTGTGGCACCTTTTGCATGTCTAGCACTGCGAGGTTGTAGCATTTCGAGCATTCGACACTCGCTAAGCACAGCCAACGCGGCCGACACAGGAGTTGGAAACTATGAACTTTTGCCACTGGATGCAGCAAAAGTCCAGAGAGACTCCGCTGTGTGACATAGTGGCCTGTAGTTGGTGTCCTGCCAGAAGATGCAGGCATCGATGTGGGCCAGCAGATTATCAAACTGGGCTCGGGTGAGATGAAAACACCACTGATCGTGACGCTCATCAGCGCCCAGCTGGCTTGTGAAACTCACCAAACTCACAACACCTCTGAGTTATCTGGTAAATTCAAACACGCACCCGATGGCAACATTCTGTTGATTTGAGTAAATAAGACCTAGACACTCAATATTTCATCCGCCTTTGTTCAAAGTAACCGGGAGAGGAAGAAATGGCAGGAGGCTCCAACATGCGTTGTGCTGTTATGAGCTGTCGCCGTTGTTTGCTCAACAGAAACTGAACAAAAAATGTCCAGCAAAGACATCTGAGCCTCCGTTATGAATTGTAATATTTTGGAGCCACTCTCTCAATTTCATCCACCATAGTACGAAGAGACTGACAACGGAAAACAACGGCTCGTCCTAATGTGCATATAGAGCAAAATGTCAAGAGTCAGTCTTCAAAGTGCAAATGCATCCAACTTGAAGTGTCGGATGCATTTCTGACGCGTGAAACGTTCGGTGGTGAACGCAGCACACCTGTATAAGAAGACGTGAGCACATTATTCCTGTATTAACATCACTGCATCTGCTCCCAGTCTGTTTACGGATTAATTTCAAACTTCATTTATTTGTTTTTAAATGTCTTCATGGTCTTATCCCTCAGTACCCACCTGACTTAGATCTGATCAGTTCTTGGTTGTTCCTAAGTCAAACAGGAGGCTGAGTTGCTGCCTGTAAACCTTACCTTTGAAAATCAGATGGGACGATTCACTTCCTCTTTTTAAATCTCTTCTTAAATTAATTTTCTATTCTTTGGCTTTTGACTCAGCTTGAGGTATTGTCTTTAAGGTCTTTGTTTGTCTTAGTCTTTGTCTTTGTCTTAGTGTACAAGACACCATTGATGTCCTAAAGTGCTTTATAAATAAAACTGCATTGTATTGTAATTGCATCGTATGGAAAATAGAGTTTTTACACACAATCGATACAGATCTAACAAGTGCTGCTGTAAATGCAAAGTGTTCATAAAGCTTTATTAAACAGTATGCTGTGCACCAATTTGTTAGCTGAAAAACGACATAGTCAGTTACCAGGGACAACAAGAAAGTGATGAGCTTCTTGCTTCAGACAGTAATAAAGTCTGGGGTATCACAGCAGGGACTTTGTAATGGAACTTGGGGCAATCAACGCCTTAACTCTGTTTTGTCAGCCTAAGTGGGAGTCTTATTGACTGTCACTTCCCAGTGAACATGATTGATGTCTTTCCCAGAGGCTATCGCAACAGAAAAGTGAGGGAAAAAAAGAGCTTTGTCAAAATTTTAAAAACACAAAACATGATGAGCTGTATTCAAGATAACTTAGACACACAATTGTTCAATACAAGATCAAAAATAAATAAATTAACCGGACTGAGGTTATAGCACCACAATTTTAAAACTGGTTCACTTCATTCAATAGCCTAGAAAATGGACAAACATTATTTCTCTGCAACATGCTGTGAGCATAGAATAAGTTTAAATTGAATGGGTGCCTCTACTGTAGATTTGTGCATTGTCCACAAAATCTGACGCTCAGAGGCAATTATCAGGTCACAGTGAATCTCTCAGCTGTGGCCATGATGGGCAATCGTCCCTGGGAGTCTGGCAGTTTATATTCCTTTTGACAAATATAGCCACACTTGTGCCGAGCATGACCCACTTTTCCTCTCAACTTTCTTCAAGCAGAGGTAAACACACTTGCCAGACTTAAAGGAGTGAGCCTCTTGCAAGCAACAGTGTGATTGGAATGACAAAGGGCCGCTTATCAATCAGATCAGACCTTTTCGACTGCTTACAAAAAGACTCAGAGAAAGAGGTAAATTAAAAGACCCACAATGAACTCGCAGGAAAATGAAGATGCACATACGGCATGGTTCAGATGCATATTGCCTTCTTGGGAAACAGTCGTTCTGCAAAGCTGTCACAAATTTACTTTTTCAGAAATTATTCCAGAGTTTAACTGGAATACCTAAAATATGTGTTTGTTTCTAGTTAAAATCCGATAAATTAAAAAAAAAAAGCATCTTTTTTTAAATTCACTTTCTAAAGTTAAATGAGACCAAACTTTCCCTGTTTGTTCTGATTTTTCACTATAGTTTGGTGAAATTGTGGCCATTTCCTCCTGACAGAACTGGTGGAAAGTGTGCAAGCTGCCTCGATCACACACTCATTTTCATATCGCCCACAATTCTCCACAGGATTGAGAGCAAGGCTTTGTGTTGGCCACACCAAAACACTGACTTTGTGGTCCCTAAAGTGGCAACATTATGTATTTTACAGGCCAGCAATATCGACTGGAAGTAACAATTTTGCCCTCAGTTGTTATAAAAATGCTGCATATAGAAAACCTGATTTAAAGCTTTGACATTGGGCCTCTGTCTCTTTAAAAAGTCCCGCTCTTTCTGAAACTCTACCTTCAGGAAGTTATAATATTGCTATTCTATTAACTCTTTAATTGTGCTTCACTGAGAAGTAGCTCATATAATGAACTCACCAGGTGTTTACAAATTGCTGTTGGCTAGTCTAAAGGAGCAAAATGGGCTCCTTCAGACAGCAAGGAGGAGCTGCACCTCGATATCTCTAATATCTGTAATTTTGTTGACATAGACTCGTGTCACATCACCTGTGTTAACCTCCAGAGCTTCTGATCAATGGTGTAACGTACATGCAAATTTTATCAACAATTTCTTCAAACATGAAAATGCCATCAAAGGATTATGTCTATAATCTCCAGCTAATATAAATCTCTGATCTCAGGCATATTTTTTTGAGGTTGGGAAAAGGTCAGTATCATCTGTGCAGTGGGAGAATGTAAAATCTATTTTTAAATAAGCTTTGAAAAACACATTTGACATGGAAGTCCACCTATCACTTATTTGATGTGTATGTAAGGGTAACATTTCATGAATTCAAATAATACTCCTGGCCCAGAGGAGAATGACGTGTCTGACCAGAGATTTTGACAGAAAGACGCATAAAATCATAAGGTTTTGATCATGAAACATTGGATGAGAGCTTTGCATTATGTTTGTAAGTAGAATCTCAATTTCTCTTTAAAAAAAATCCCAGAGGGAAAAGTTGAACAAAACACAATTTCTTTTTGTGCTCCAATTAGTTTGAATTAGCTTCAGTATAATATAAGAAGCCTTGAGATTCTCCCCTTTCCTTATGCTTTTAAACGGTCTCTTTAAAATGGCATTGAAAGAAATGTGTAACCGTTTGATGCTCACTGATTGTTGATTATTTTCTATTAACTTATGGTATCACATTGTTTCTGTCTGACCCTTTCTGACAGAGATGCCAAATCAATATTTAATTATTTTTGCTTAGATATTAAAGAAAATGTGAGATTATATCTGTATATTTTCTTGCTTTCATGTTGTCAAACATGTTAAAATTAAGCTATTTACATACAGTAGTCAGTTAAGTTCTTGACCGTAGCTTTGCACTACAACTTCCTCATGGTTGCCTAGCAACTGTAGTTATAAGGGGGCACCAGAAAGATGCTACACAAATACATTTTTGTTATCCTAATCAACTCTGTGATGCACACATATGTCATAAAAACACAATATCTTGATTCTTGTTCACTGTAAATTAAACTTGATCCATGTTTTTAAATATTGCTTTTATATTTATTATATTAGGCATTTATAATTTAAACTTTGCAAGGATTTTACACTTAAACTTATACTTATTTGTTTGACTTTTTTAAGAAAAGTATTTCATATTAAAGTACAGGGTTTTAATCTGAATTAAAAAAATTATTTGAAAACAGCAAAAGTCTTAATTTTTTTAATAATTCAGAAATTAAAAAGTATTTTATAGTAAAACATATTAGATTAAGATCAGAAAAACACACAGGATATTCTTTTTTTTTTTTTTTTTTTTTTTTTTTTTTAAAAAAGGGGAAAATCTCCCCCGGGGTCTTTATTTTCA
>NW_015115738.1:29370-58957 GCF_001443285.1 Poecilia latipinna
AAAAAAAAAAAAATTTAATTAAAAAAAAAAAAACACCCAGATGTTTTTTTTTTTTTTTTTTTTTTTTTTTTTTTTTTAAAAAAGGGGCAATACTCTCCAGGTAGCTTGAATTTCCACAAAGTCAGCTCTAGTTTTTATAATTTTCACAATTCTGTAGTTCTGTTGTTTCAATTTAGGAAAAAATATAGAATTCCAAAACATTTTGTGCTTTTTGTGCTATTTCATGGTTATTAGGCAAGAGTTTGCATTAGTCAGAGACTTAATTTGGGGCTAAGATTCATGCTTGCAGGTAAGAGTTTAGGGATTTTTCCTTTTGAATATGTTATACTGTAATTTGAAATAAATGTCCAACCTGAGTATCAAGTAGCCTTGCTTGTGCAGATTTTTTCCCTTCGATATCCCAGGATCATGTTAATGTGAATGGCTGGTGGGAAAAACATAAAGGCCAGATTTATGGGCAGATTTTGACCGGTCTTAAATTTTTGATCAGCTGATTTATTTGAGTTTAAATCCAGACTTGAATAATTTACCCTTTCTTTTTGGCTCTTGTTTCTACTTATGCATTTTAAAGTTCTGCTTATAATCTGGGTATAGTCCGCCATCTTAAAATCTCGCTCCAGGTTTAAAAATGAGAGTATGCATATTTAGGTATTTTACGAGTGTACTAAAAAAGAAGCAGCATTTATATTACTGTTTTTGTAACATGGTACAACACAGTCGAAGCCTTCAACACAACTGTGATGCTATGTACTTAGATGCCTTTTTTTTGTCATTATTAAAAGTTAAGATGAAGATAGTAAATTGGCAGTCACACTTCTTAAATAATAAAAAACCTGCATTGCAGTTTTCAGCATCTGTCATCTCTTAAATCTGGTTCCATATCTGTCACAAAAACTTAAAGCTTTTATTCTTTTGTAAATTATACACTTCACATTTTTTGTGCAAACTTTACAGCATTTTTAATCCACAGCAAATACCAGCCTTGAAAAGCTGTGCTATGAAAGCTGATTGCATTCGTAGCGTCCAAATTATTGGAGTGAAAATGATGGGGTGCCATGCAGCAGCACAGTGAAGACATTTCATTTTCATGAACCCCAATTAAAGCAGTGGGGCACGATGTGTTAAACTAACACCCAGCAGATTGGCTGAGCAGCACCAGGCAGCATATGGACTCCACACCCTCTTAAATTAGAGCGTTCACACCCTCCAGAGGCTGCCAAGGTGGGAGCAGAGGTAAAACACAGTCAGATTACATGATTAAAAAAAAAAACCTGTGTGTTTGCGTCTTTCAGTGGAGCTTTAAACAATAAATTGCTGAATTAAAGGTATTAAAACATTGGATGTAAGGCTACAAAAAACCATTTTAATCTTTGTACTGGTAAACGTATCCTTCGATTTGTGTGAGATTTTAATAAAACAGTAATTAGAAAAAGATTTATTGCACTTTTTGTTTGCTTATGTTTTAAGTTATATAAAAAATGTAATCACTTCTAATTTAAATTTTCACTGTATTCCAGGATCACAGCGCTGCTTGGCACCCTGAGGTCTTACAAATGTTAAAATGTATTCACAACGCTGCAATCAGAAGGAAGGCTCTTACTAACTTTTAATTACAGTCATCTCCACCTGATGAATTATTTAACATGAGAGAAAGAATACTATTTTTGGTTTAGTTTCATGAAAAGTGCAAAAGGGGGATTAGTTCAAACTAGAAAAGATATTCAGAGAGAAACTCTCAAGGTACTTTACATCCTTATGTTGTTTTGTTTGGCTTATTCTGTTTAGTTTTAATAATATGCAATATTAAAACTTGAAATGAACAAACAATAGAAACAGTGTGGGGATAATGAAGATGATTTAAAATGTAATGTCCATGAAAATGGTATTCAAAACTTATGTTTCTCTTCTTGGTATGAAGAATAAATAAAATACAACTGGAACCAGTTATTGCTGTGTAGAACAGGAAAAGTCAGCATTAGGATTTTGGGAGTGAAAGCAGTGACAACGGCCACTTTTTGTTTTTTTAGCTGCTGGTTTAGTTGCAGTAAATGTAAATACATCTGGATAAACACAGCATGAAAACTTACGTAGCTACAAACTTCACTTTCAGGATTCAGTTCCAATTCTTTTAATAATCACATTTGTAAGTTTTATATATAAAAAAGGACACATTAAACCTAGTCTTCAAATGTGATTAGGTGGCAGTTATTTATGATGTTAGCTTCTTTATGTCTGTAAATGAGAGCCAGCTTTATTGTTTTGCTCTTTATTAGCCTCGACTCACAATGTCATTTAAAAAAAATGGTTATTTACTCACTGCATCTCAGATCAACTTTGTTTCATATTAAACTTTAGCTAAAGCTACGAATAAGTCAGCCTAACTGCTAATTAAAACCTCTAAATGTTGTATATGTTATGCCAAATCAAGGCTACTCAAACCTTTGAAGGAAAAGAAAAGTAGTAACTCATCTCATGGTAAATAGCAGTGAGATTATACAGCAATTACAGGATGAGCAACAAGAGCTTTGTGGTGTAATAAGACGTTTTTATACATTTCTGACAATAGAGCTTTGCATAACCAGTTAGAGGTGGAGACCTTTGCATGAGAGGAAGAACAACGGATGATGTGTGTCCCATAGGCTCTGAAGCTAAATGGCCTTAGATGGCACAATGAAGGAAACCTGCTTTTCTATGCCAACAAAATTATTCTGTTCTTCATCTCAATATAATTTCCTTCACATTAAGGTGAACAAAGAAAAAATCCTGGGCAACCTCATTTCAGCTGGTACCTGTTACTGTTTCAGGTGAGTTGATCTGTGTAGCTTCACAGAACAGTCATTAGCTGCGTTTTCATCACAAACTTTGTCGATATTCACCTAATGTTGAAAAAACGGAATTTCACAATTGCAGTGTTTCCATAAAATACGGAAAACAAACAAAATCATACATGAATAAGTTTGTTTACCCTTTAAAAAACACAAACATGCCGTTTCCTTCTACTTCCTGCCGTCTTCTTCATGGTTTGCGCCAGTAGCAACATCCGATTGTTGATCATGTGAGACAAAAGTGTTTTCATTGCAGTTTCGCCAAATAAACCATTTTTGAAACAACCAAAAAAAAACAAAAAAAAAAAACAATGCCGAAACTTTTGAGGAGAGATATTTTGAAAATGTATTTTTGTAATTTTGATTTGTGCAGTTTTATGGTCAATGGAAATGCAGCTATTGACTGATAAATGAATAATCAAAGAAACTCATAGAAGGTTTCATTAGCCCTTATTTATTTCACTCACAGCAATTTATCTGCTTTTGCAATTCACAAGGACTTACTGCTAAAAGGAAATTAAAGGAATTAGCTCAAAGTTGCAACAAAGCTCATATTCTAATATTCACATGGCAGGTGTTCATTTTCATAATTGTCAATGCAGTTTAAAACAAGGTTTTAAAAAATTTTATGAGAAACGAGATTATGTAACTGATTTATTCTTAATTTCCTCAAGTAAGAGTAGATAGGAAGATGATAGAAAAGTGTTGCTAAAGGTCAATAAAATAATTAAGTAATTGTTGTTTTCATTATTTTTAGTCCATTAATCTGTACCGGCAATGTTAATAAAACAAAGTGATTGCTGTGCTCTGTCTGCTCAAGCAGTTTTATAGTAATTGCATTTATTCCATCTCTTAGTAAATAAAAAAGGTTTAGCATTTTGCCACAATTAAAAAACCTAGCTTAAAAAATTATTTCCTTTGATTAATTAAGCTAGAAATAATGAGCGCAGCTCACCAATAAATGAGCATGTCATTCACCTGCTGTTGAAAACAATAAAGATTGTAACAAACTCCTCCGCTTTATTAGTTGTTTCATCAACTGTATACATTACTGGCATTATTCTAGTACCGTATATTGGATCATTGAATAATATCAATCAGTATGCATGAAGGGTCAGGTGATGAGTATAAATTTTAAAACAAACTGAATAAAAACAAAATGATGCATCCTGAATTACATTTACATGCTTGAGTAGGTAGGAAAAAAATATTACGGTAAATATTTTGTGCAGAACTTCATGCACCCAGAAGAAGCATCAACATAGATGGCTGTGTCTTGTTCGATCGCTGTGTAAAAATGTAATTAGTGGACAAAGTTCAGCGCCCGCTGCAGGTCTTGGGGAAACAACCGTGTTATTTTCTGTCTCCCGGAAAAGATTTATTATGATTAAAATCTACAAAACCCTCTGTTAGTAATAAACCAAACCAAAACCTCCTAAAGTCCAGAAATTCCTTCTTATTGCGCAGTATATTTGCTTTACTGCACACATAAGGAGGGTTCTCTGCTGCTCCCCGGTTTTTGGGCCATACCAGTAAAAACAGAGAATGGCCTACATTTTATAGCTAATCCTAATGACATTCTCATGGCTGCCAGACATACGCTTGTTTTTTTCTTTCTGTCTCTGTTAAAAACTCTCTGCAGTAGCAAGTTTTCCACCACCAGAAATTTGGTCTTATTTAGTTTCTGAGCCCAGATTTATCAAATGTTGTATGTTGTTTTAAAAACAGCAGGTTTCATGAACGTGTTGCTGTCCTGGTGTTGATGACAAAATGAGGGAAGTTACAAATGTCAGTTTAGCTTAACTTGTACATTCTTCTACAACTACAGGCTAAATAGTTTTATTTTTTTACATAGAGAAACATGGCCTTCAACTTGTCTTCTGATTGGTTACCACAATGAGTGACATGAAGCAAAAAAGAAAAAAAAAACTTCAACCATTAAGAATCATTTTTATTTTAGTCCCCAACTCTTCATCAAAATGACATTTTAATATAGTTAAGGCACCAGCAATCCTCCCGATGGATGGATGGATGGATGGATGGATGGATGGATGGATGGATGGATGGATGGATGGATGGATGGATGGATGGATGGATGGATGGATGATAATAGGAAATAAGAGGTTGGTCATTATCTATATACAGGGTTTGTAAAAATTATGTAACTTTAAAAACAATTTATGACAATCTGCCAATAGGACAATTATTAGCTTTGAAACCAACATTTCTCTTTTCCTGGCAAGTAGAAAGCCTTAGAAAATGTCAACTGTTTGCCTTAACATATGTAAGGAACACCGTTCTGATCAGATTCGATGAAAACACACGTCTTTGCTCTAAACGGACCTCAGAAACCATGAAACATTCTGATTTCAATTAGTTAATGATGGGGATATGGAATAAAATCTGTCATAAGCTCCAGAGGTTCGGGGGTTCACTTTCCAAAAACATAATGACCCAAAAAGATACAGATATCCAAATTTAAAGTATTTACTAACAGAGAGAAAAATCTAATGCAAACCACATCTGATTTTTTTATTTCAAAAGAGTTTCCCTTCCAACTCACAATTATGTGAAGTCTTATTTGATCACATAAAATCCAAAAATGCTGAGTATATGGAAACCTTTGCAAGTTGCAGGAACATATTAAAGTGAGAATGTTGATTGATTTGCTGATGGATGATAGGATCATCTGTCAGGCTAACTCCAGCTTTGGTCAAGAGACCAAAGCTGGAGTGGCTCCTCTGACTCAAAGCTCACAGCCGAATATCAGAAAAGCAGGTGATTTAAGTCCAGAGCAGAAAGTGATAAATATCACTCACAGACTCAGCCATGAGAGCTCTCATCCCTCCTCTTTCATATCACAACTGCAGTGCATCACAGTATAAAAAAATTAAATAATAAGAGCAGCTACTTTAAAAAGTACAAGACATAAACACATAAATAGAATACAAATATAATTGCATGAAGTATCCCCAAACCGTGCACGTGAGAAGCGTGACATTATAGCATGATGGAGAGAAAATGAAAAATAAATTAGATCTGGTGAAGGCAGTCACAACTGGGAGACATCTGAATGTTTTTAGATGCAGTATGCTGATCAGGGTTCAGTGAGAGAGAGTCAAAGTAGGCCATCTGTGGAAAAGCCATTGATTGTGCAGAACACATCAGACTTATTTTGGAGTCCTTCTGTAGCTCATGTCCCTGGAGAACCACGAGGCAGAGATCCAGCTGCAGACTGGAGCAGGGGGACTCCAAATGGTTTCTGTCCTTGACCTAAAAATATCTGAGGACAAAATCTGTCCATCATTTCCACAGCATAAATCTGACAGCCACACGAAGCTGACGCTCCATTTTTTATTTTGCATTAGGCTCCAGCAAGTGGAGGGGAAATATTGCAAAGAATTATTTGCATAAATGCATGTTAAAACAAGGACACATTTATCGGTTAATTGAGCGTTTCAGCACATTATTCAAAGATGGAGTGGTTGGAAGCTGAGTCAGTTTCCCTGAGTGTTGTGTCATGTTTCTGAGCCAGACAAAGGTGATCTACTCCCTTCCAGCAGAGGATCAGTCTGTGCCTCAAGTGGACGAGTTTATAGGCGTTTTATTCAAAAGTGAGAAAAGTAGGAGACACAAGTAAGGATCATGGCGTCATCTGCTGTAATGGTTGCACTGCTGTTGTCTGTCACACGTACAAAAACAAAATACACAAGGGTAAAAAGTGAAGCTACGGAAGAGGATTAGAGCCATGGCAAAAAAACTTTTTTTTTCTCAGAATTATCACTGTTGATCTCAGGAGATTAAAGTCAAAACTATTTAAGACATTCCTTTTAAGCAACAATGTTGCTTCATTTTCTTAGATATTGGTTTTATTCTCTTTAATTTATTTCATTATTTTTATCAATTGCAATTGTTTGTTTTGTTTTTGTCCTTTGAGATCTAATGATACAAAAGGCATTATAAATAAAATCTATTAATGTCTATTAATATATATATATATATTTAATTCTGATTAAAGTTGGAATTCTGAAAAATAAATCTGGGTAAAAGGCAGAATTCTGAGAAAAAAATGTCAAAATTCAAAGAAAAAAAAGAATCTGAATTATTTTCTTTTTCTCAGTTGTCCTAATCCTCTTCCAGTTCTTAATTTATTGGTACATCAATGTTCCAACCCTCATTTAGTAAACTGAAGAGACATAGATCATGGTGTACACCATGGATGGTGTGACAATAAGCCCCTCTACAGGTGTGGTTAAAACAAAAACTGAATCAAATTGGGGAGCTAAAGCATCATCAGTTTAAAAAATATTTTCCCAAGGTCCAATTTCTAGCACATCATCAGGACAAAGAAGGACAACCTCCTGCTCCCAAACACTGCTGCTCAGAAGCCACCAAGGATGCAGACAGGCATATAAATAGGAAGATGGGATCATTATTTAATAAAGCAGTCACAGTTAATGTAATAACACATTAACGTTATCAGTGTAATGCAATTAATAGTCGGTTGACATGACACCCGTAATTCCTGCTGAGGGCAATACTGATCTGCTTCCAGGGCTGTGAAAATCAGGATGAGAGTAAATTAAAGAAACAGCTAAAGTTAACCTTCATGTAGTCATTATCCTATATTGGTCAGGATTAATATATTTAAAACTCAAAAAAAGATTTACAAATAAAAATTACATTGCCAGTATTTACATCCAAAGCAATATTGTAACACAAACTTTTAATCCCTTTGAAATCATTATTTGTAAAGAGCTTTAAAAAAAAAAAAGAAAGTCCTAAGTCATCACATTAGCTTTGTATTGAATTGTGTCAGTTTTAGGCAAGTGATGCAGATACATAAAAGTTAATTATCATTTCTGTCTAAATACCGCTGGAGTTCATGACATCTGAAGACATTATGCTGCTGATTCACAACAGGTGCCTACTTCTCTAGCGCTAGGCTCACACACTTGTTTTGGTTGTATTTACCCAGAATGCCCAGCACTCTATAGTTCACTTCCTGCTTTTGGAGCAATCTCCGGTCCACTTGGCATTCACATATGCATTCAAACCGCTCCAGAGTTCACTTCTACTGAATAAACAGCCATGTTTTTGGTCCATGTCAGAGATTGATTGCACATTCACACCTCACCAAACAAACCAAACTTTCTGGGTATCTGAATTAGAGTTCAATTAAAACAGACCAAACACGGCTGGAGTGAATGCAACCTCCTTAATTTAACACCATGTCTTGTGTACTTTGTTTTAACATGTGACCATCATGTGGTCTAGTCCCAACCTAGTTATGTTTGTTTTGGATAGTGGTGAGGCTGCAAAGCCTGTCATCAACCCATGGGATCGTCTGGAGTGGAGGAAAAATGGTGTCAGTGGAGCTCTGATTATATTGAGGTGACTGATTTCTAACAGGAATGTTTCTTACTTGAAGGTAAAGAGCTTGTTTCACAGGGAGTGTAGCATGGATCAATGAATGATAGAGTTCAGCAGAGACGGCTGAGAGCATACAGGAGGGAGAGTTACGGTTAGTGAAGACCAGACCGGAGATTTTAAGTACACAGAAGAGAGGAGTGTCACACCAACATGTGACCAGAGGAGCAGAAAGATGGAGAAGGTTAGAAACTTGCATTAACCGGTAACATTACAAGAAGGAAGCTACAAAACCACAACCATAAACTAACGATGGCTAAAAGTCCCACCGGTCTGATTATGTTGAAAAGGTTCAATGAGCTCAAACATTGACCAGCATTCAAAATTTAGAAGAAACACAAAAGCATAACTCAGAAAAACTTAAACAGCAGCTTGTTCTGCTAACATTAGTACCTTTTCTTTGGTTCATGGTTTGTGTTTTTCAGCAGAGACATACAGCAGCATATGCCATTTGTTGATTTTTCCAAAACAAATATGAGTTTGTCCGGTATTCTTTCATAGTATTCAAGTAACTTTATATTATTAATCTGAAGTACAACAATAACCGTGTTCATCTTCAATCTCTGTAAAAACTGAAAGGTACAGTTTAAAATTTGCTTTGTTTTGTTCCATCTATTCTTATATCTGAGTACAGCAAAGCAATGTAGCTGTTTTAGAACACTTGTAATTTCAGATCTTATGATAAAATAATTCAAATTTCACAGATATTCTTGAGAAAGAAATTAAAGATTATTAGTGGAACAATAGAAACCAAACTCATTTAAATGTACAGTAACTCTAGACTGTTTTCCACAAAGCTGTTTTGGGTGCTGCTTCAAAAATGACTAGAGATTATGGCTGTTATTGTGCCCTGCAGCTGAGAGCAAAGCAAGCTAAATAAAAACAAATATGCTTTTGAAAAGTCATCATTTAGGCAACAGCTTAAAACTCCACTGACAGTGTAAGCTGTGCTGCTCCTAAATGTCCTGATAGTTGGCCTGGGGAACAATGAGAAATGTATTTGCTGCTCTGTTCCTGCATGGCAGCCCAGAGAGTCAGACTGCACAGCTTAATTTTGTTTCTGTTAACCCGGGTCATGGCTAACCGTGAGGTTAAAAAGGCATAGATTTTACCAAAGTTAAGTTGCGCTGTGACTTTTATCCTTTACTATGTACCCGTCCGATGGCCCTGCTGGAAACAATCCAACCCTGAAATTGTGTGGAAGGCACTTTGCAAATTGCATTGATCTTTCCCTGAACCTGGCTCCCACCTGCAGCCCATCCTAATGCTTGGCACCCTACCCAGCAGCATGCTCTAGCACAGAAAATGTCAGCCAGAGATGGCTCATCTCAAAGCCATCTTGCTGTTGAACATGCACATGAATGCAAAACATGGAAACAAAGTGTGTTAGTGCATGTTCCTGCATCTGGTGCTGATTAATTAGGTTTATTTTTTAATTACAAGTCTCCAGCTCACATTTAGGTTCATACTATGCTGTCAGACACAAGGATGTTTTCAGTCTTAAGATACTTTGTCTCACAACAAAACACAGTTGTAACTCAGTTCTAGACTTGAAGAGGGAAAAAAAAAAAAACGTAAAAATTAACCAGATTTCAGAGATTCAAAAAGTACCAATGGAAAAGTCATATATAAAAAAGTGGAAAGAAGGAAACTACACAAGACACATGAAGGCATTAAAATAAAACTAAACATGACAGTTTTCCATGCAATAATGGCAGACTGTAATATGTCAACCTTTTCATAGGAGCTAAAATAAATATGCATTATTTGCAAGACATCCCAAATATTACTGCTGTCTTGCTATAATGTGATTAAACCTCATTATACACCAAAACAGTGACAGACTGTCAAATATGTCAGGAATGTTGATTTATTAATGTTTCGTATTGAGTACATTTGTTATTCTCATAACCTGTCATGAAATATTTTCTTCTTGAATTGGTATCAGTTCAGTTAGGAAGGCATTTGCCTCTGAATTACTAATTTGTGATAAAAGGTGGCAAAGGCAATAATGAGCAGATGAACAAACAATCATTTCACTTTTTTGTTAATTTCAAACCCTCAGCAAACACTTCTACATAAACATTTAGTAATTAGCCAAACCACCTGATAATTATTAGGGAGAAAACTGCATGACATTACAGAAAAGCAAGGCTGGTATTTCTTTAAGTTTTTATCTATGCCATCTTTCCATTGTCATTTCCTATTTTATATTTGATCCTATTTCCAGAGATCAGTCAGTCAACTCTTTTGACTCCCAATCAAACAGGTGGTGCAGCAAACAAACTCTTTAAACTCAACACATCACCCAGGAATATCTAGGAGAGCAACTGAGGAACATCGAAACACAAACCAGCAAGAGGACCACAGGGAACAAGAACACCACAAGGGAGAATGGCAAAGGAGGGATCGAACTGGAGGTTTGTATCCTAAGATGGTGATTATGGGATGAGCTGACGGAAGCGTTGAGCAAGAGAAAACTGAGGAGAACTTCAAATTGCCAAGAATTTGTACAAAAGGAGGCAAGCAAGTCTCAAGTGCAAAGAGGTGAAAAAACTTTTTTGAAAATCCTGACATTTATTTTCAAAATATCCCTTCATGTTCATGATATAACATTATAATTTTCTGAAACGCTGAACTTTGGATTTTCATCATATGTTATTTATGATTAGGGCTGGATGGACATGGCTGGAAAAATATTCACGATATTAATAATTATTTAGAAGGGCTGCACAGTGGCGCAGTTGGTAGAGCTGTTGCCGTGCAGCAAGAAGGTTCTGGGTCCGATTCCCGGCCCCGGTCTTTCTGCATGGAGTTTGCATGTTCTCCCTGTGCATGCGTGGGTTTTCTCCGGGTACTCCGGTTTCCTCCCACAGTCCAAAAAACATGACTGTTAGGTTAATTGGTCTGTCTAAATTGCCCCTAGGTGTGTGTGTGTGTGCGCATGGTTGTGTGTCTCTGTGTTGCCCTGCGACAGACTGGCGACCTGTCCAGGATGTACCCCGCCTCTCGCCCGGAACGTTAGCTGGAGATAGGCACCAGCACCCCTCCCGACCCCACTGAGGGACAAGGGTGTTCAGAAAATGGATGGATAGAAGTTTTTTGTTATAAATATCGGAAATACTTCTAAACTAGTGACATGACCTTCTCTGTTTTATCCACAGATTTCATTCCACACTTGATATTTATTTTGAGCAGCTTTGAGGCACGATAGCCAAACCTGAAACTGCTGGTGCGCCAGTTACTGAACTGGTTGTTGCCAGGTAACCAAAGAATGAATGCGTTGCTAGGTAACCAAAGAGCAAGTGAGTTAGGTTTTTCCACCCACTTTGCTTAGCTTGCTGTGAGAGGCTGTGTGGCTAAAGCCGTTAATCTGCCTACATCTCCCAGAATGCTGTGTGGTTCTGGATCAAAGTCCATTAAATATTCTATATATTGAATACTGAGTATTGTATCAGATGTATTATCTATTGATATTTAGCATGTATCTCTCATGATATATATTATTAATTCATCTTCATGTTGTAATCATAAAAATTTCAAGAAATAAAATCTTTAAATGTTTTCCAAATATGTAATGAATGCATAGAATATGAGTTTCACTTTCTGAAATGAGACAAAATATATTGAGCTCTCTTGTCCCACCTTTCTTCATGTGCACATGAAAACTGAAGATTGAAATTCCTGACGTGTGTTTTCTTTTGTCAAATTAAAGAAACCTCATCTATTGATTTTTGTTTGTGTTGTGCAGGTCAGCACTTAATTATACATGCTAGTCTGGGTATCTAATGCTGGGAGTGAGAGTGTTATTGAAAAGTCTCTTTAAAGTCGGCTCTTCCTTGTGGAGTTAATTGGCAATAGAATGACACTTTTACTAAGTCTACAAGTCTCTCTGGCCCTTACATAGACCTCCCCTCTCAGTCATTGTTATTGACTGTCCTGGTTTCTTTGACTTGAAGCAGCAATCTCTGTCCCACTGCCGCTGAGCTCGGGTCTGTCACTTTGCTAACCATCTCTTTTTTTGGTGCATAAGCACGAATGCACAATCTCACAGCAAGCACACATGTCTCACACGCAACTGTGAATGCAGCATAATGAACACAGCTATCAGTGCATTGTCCCCACAACCCATCATTTAGAATAACACCAACACCTCTCCTTGACACTCAAAGACAAAAAAAAGCTCTTACAGGCGCCAGAGCTCCTGTGGGATGCTGTTTGTGTGGGATGCAGTGGATTTTTGGAAGAAATGGCAAAGGAGGGGTGGGGGGTAGTAAGGTGTTAAGGGGTAGGAGAGGACTAAATAAAATCAATTGCCACTGTCGCCATGTGCCAGTAGTTGATAAATAAGCATGGCGTGGACAGCTGCCAGTGGATCTGATGGTGTGAGTGCAGATGGTATTCTCGCACCAACACTGCCCACTGGCACACTGCTGGGTGCATGTGGCTGAAAACCAAAGTGAGCACACAGATGGACTGAACTGAGATGAATGCTGACATTCTTTCTGGTTCTCCTCACAGGCTGGATGTGCATTGTTCCTTTCAACCAAGTAAAAGACTGATTATCTAGCTTTTACAGTGGCATGAAACTTAACTCTCCGCTCTACGGCATGATGCATCATCAGTATTCAAGCTTCATATTAATCAGGCCTAATGCATTTCCATTCTAATGAGCTGAGTTTATTGAGTCCTAAAGCAATCTTTGCACTAATAAGCTGTTTACAAGCAAATCAATTATGGAAGAAAAGGACATGCATAGTCAATGTGCAGAGACACCATTGAATCAAAGCAGATGATTGGGAACATTTGAATTGTCGGAAGACTCAATGATTCAAGGGCATATTTGTAGCGCTACTTAACTCCATCAATCTCAGTGAGCAGAAGGTGAAAGGTTTTATTAAATAAATTAAAAGTTTTACTTCCACCTGAAATGCTGAAATGCTTTTTTTACAGTGGGAAAATGTGCCTTGAAGGAGAAAGGGGTGCACAAATTGAGGATGAATTAATTAACTTCAGTTTTTTTTTTTTTTTTTTTGTTTTCCAGCAGCTACAGTTGGAGATTCTCCTCAGCAGCTTATCCTGAAAGCATCCTCGCTGACAAGGCAATTAACAGAATAAAGTTTGGCAACTCCTAAAATAAACTTATCCCACCAGTGGTGAATATTGACCAAGGAAGCCGTAAAGGTTAGTAAGTTTTTCCTGCCTCTTTTCCTCTGCAAACCTCCCACTATCAGGCTCATTAATTTAGACTCGGATGCAGATCCAGCCTTGCTCATCAGTTGCAGCACTTCAGACTTCAGCTTGTGCCATAAGAAAAAAAGAATTGCTGACTGCTATTGACTGAATGTCACTGCATTTATCTCGCAGATAATAGATCTGCATCAGATGTGTACTGGAATATTTCTTCTTTCTGCAGACTAATCTATCCAAAGTTCAAGAGGAAGGTTTCTTGCTGTGCACTGGCTCATCGATTTTTGAGGATATGTGTATCTGCATGTGTTAGCACTGAGGGCAAAAACGGACCGCGGTGACTAGGAGATGAGAATATGTTTGTGCTGATGTTTGGGCCCATTAAAAAAAGGGAGAAAAGTTATGCATATAATTCAAATTCAGGAAAAGTTTTACAGATTTGTGTGGCTGAATTACCATAAGGTCAACAAGCTGTTGGGTGGTTTCGTTAAGCAATTTCTTCTCAATTGAAATAAGTTCTTATATGATTTTGCTGTGAGCCAATTCAAGGCTGTAGAGTGTGAAATTATTTTTTTTCTGTTAGATAATTGAGAGTGAGCTGCTTTGCCTGTGGTGGTTAAGTTACAAAAGTGTCATGTTTTGTTTTGAAATTAAAGAAAAAGGATCTGTGTGGAAGATGAAATATTCTCTGAGGCATTACACAAGAAAACTATCAAAATGTAAAGAGTCAGTGTGCATGGTGGTGTAGCTTTGAGAGGCAGAGCTTGTTCTGTCTTTTAAAAACTGGATTCTGCTTTTAACATCATTCTCTACAAACGTCTGATCAGAGAAATGTACAAACAATTCAGTCAGAGCTAGTTGGTTATCAGAGTTTGGACACATTGCTCTAATCTAATTTCTAGTTTTAAGACAGTTTGACCTTCTTTCATGTAGGACACCATAACTGTCACCTGAAAATTTGTTTACTTTGAACATTAGAGCAATTTTAGCTGCAATGACTGTAGTAGGGATATTCACACAAACAGCACCCGCAACCCGTTATTAAATCCCTGGTAAATGCAATTAATTTAATTTTTATCTCTTTTCTAGCTTGTTGTTTTGTAAATTTACAAACATTTCACAAATAATATTTGGGTTTATATAATGTAAAGCATCTATGTACCCCAGCAGGGAGTAAGCTTAAACTGTTCTAAACTTTATTTTAATTATTTTATAATTATAAAATTATAAAATAATTATAATTATATAATTATAAAATAATTATATAAAAAAACAGTTGATGTTCAAAGTAAACAGATGTAGCTAGTTTTTGTAAAATAACTGTCAATTACTGTTGTGAATTTGTGAAACTTCACATTTTCACATGAAGTACAAGTGAGCAGTAAATATAAAGTCTTATAACTTAATTAATTTCTTAACTTATACCGAACTTATAGAACAATTGTTCTATAAGTTCCAGGGACATAAAACACAAGCACAACTTTATCTGTGTGATTTATTCAGTCCTCTACAGCAAGAGAAGCTTAAACCTCTTAGCACTAATGGCACAACACAGAGGAGCCATTTTTCAGGTCAGCACTCACATGTCCACCTCCATCTCCAGATAAGGGACACTCTTTGAAGCCAGCGATGCACACATTCCTGACGGAGAAGACAGATAGCTTGGGAGAAAAGTCAAAGAAGCAGTCTATGTTCAGTCATTCATTCACATATCATTCCACTGTGTCAGCTTAAAAGCTTGTGCTCTTTGTAAGCTTGGTATATTCTCTTTTGGATGCAGCTGAATGCTGCATAAATGTGTGTTGAAACAAAAAAACGTCCCAAATCACATGACTGGCATTCTGCCACAGATGGAACGCATCAGGATGCTTCACTGTTAACACATGACAGCTCACCACAGCGCTCATCTTTTCCTTCCTAGATGCACTAAACACCAACATTGTCAGAGCTATAGGGCACAGGCTGTACTTTCCATATTGAATCCAACTCCTCCACTGCATTTTTTTAATTTCCATATCTCTGGAATCAGTAGATTAATCTTTCTACGTGTGCACAGTTGTCTATGTCCTTTGAAAACAGACTATTCTAACTGGGAAATTTCACTGATCAATTTAAAAAAAAAACAGTTGGAGGCTTCAGATATAAAGCATTCTATGAATTTTTTATAAGGTTCTAAAGTTTGTTTTGGGTTTATGATGTTATGGTTCTTTTTAGTCAAATAACCAGCAGGTGTTTCCATTACAAATGAGGGCAAAACTGTCAATATTCCGCTAATGTAAAAAAATACAATTTCGCAACTGTGGTGATTCTACTTATAAACGTAATTAAAATCACACATGAATGAGTTTCACGCGTTAAGTCATTTAAAAATATGCCGAGCCATCATCCTCCCACCACTTCCTGTCGACTTCTTCATCTTTTCCGCCAGCAGTAACATCTGGTTGGTGATTGCTATTGCAGTTTTGCGAAATACACAAATTTCGATACAGCTGAAAACCGCCCTCACTCTAGAGCAAGAGCGTTTATTAAAAATCAGTTCTTTTAATTGCTATGTTTCCATAAAGCAAATTGATTTTGTGATTTCAAATTGCGCAAATGTAAGGACAATAAAAACTGTTTAATTCATATCAGAATAAGCTGTTTACTCTCTGCAACAGAATAAAGTAGTGCAGATGAATTGCAAGCATAGATTTTTTTTTTATATTTTTAATGCAAATGCTTCAAGTTACAATACAGCAAGTGAAGAGATCAAACGTCTCTCGTCTGACAAAGCAGAAACGAACAACACTGCCTATAAACTTCAGCCCCCAGGAGGTTTTAGCATCAACATAAATGAAACATCTGTGCACCGGTGATCCTGCTATTTTGAAATCTCAGTCATAATCTCTAAAACAAATCTCCTTTTTTTTTTACCATCTCTGTGGTATTAAATATGCTGAAACTGCGTTGGGTCGTTTTAGACTGTCTGCTTCCTCATCAGTGTTTCCAAGATCCAACTCCTTTTATTTCCGTAGCTAAGCTGAGCGGTCGAGTCCCTCAATTACCCCATGCCTTGTAAACAAACTCTACTCCAAGAACATCTCCTGGCAGAAGCTGTGGAGCTGGAAGGAATTAACTTCTTGTTTCTCATCAGACAACATAGGCCGGCTCTGTCTCAGAACTGAAAACAGATCAGCGTTTAATTCAATTTCATACATAAAATGAAGCTTTTCTGAAAGTATACCACTAATGTTGCTCCTCTCACATAACACACTAATAGTCAATTATGCTATGATTTCTTGTAGCAGTAACTAGAGATCAGTGTATGATATTTGTAATGGAAAGGATAAGAAGGCCAGATTCAAAGTGCTTTTTACCGCAGCAAGCTGTTTGTTTAATGCATGAAATTATCCATCCATCCATTGTCTTCTGCATATCTCCAATCGGGTCGCAGGGCTAATAGGTAGAGTAGTGGAATTATTCAAATCATTAAAAGTAATATTTGGGTAACAATTATGATTATGATCCTGTCATATATTTAACACATTTATTTACTCAATGATTAAAATTCATTAGATGCCTCCTGTCATGGACTAACATCTCTAAGAAGCTGTCCGATGTCCACTAGCTTTGCACAATAATACAGTGAAATTTGATCTTTATTATGTATCATATAGCATGTTAGCCTGGCCCTGCTTCACTGGGATGACGACACCCTGCCAGGTTCATTCTGCATCTGTTTCTTTTTTGTTAGGAAAGGTATGCAAATTGTTGCACCAAAATACATTATGGGACATCAAACCCATCTCCTAGCAAAGTAGTGTTATCACTTTACATTCCCATGGGGTTTCATTGATTTGAGGAGATAAGTGGGGCACCTTCAGGCACAGAAATTATACCCAAGAAGAATCAGACTTGTAGAGGTCTGCTCTTGCTGATTTCATGGCTAAATTCTTCCATTTTGCAATGATGTCACACAATGAAGCAATGCAGATGAGGCGTGATTACAATGCATCGGAAATATTGTTTATAAATCTATCAGCAGCCTATAAAGTCACAACATTATCATCTTTTCTCAGATTCTTTAAAGGCAGGTTTAAAAAGTTTCAAAACTAGAATTTTCCATCATTAGACTGGCATTCAGTACATTGAAATATTATTGGTAATCTCACAAAGCTACATCAAATTCAATATCAGAAAGCAAATAAAAGGCAATGTGTCTTTTTAAGACTGTGTCTAAATATGTGATTTTAAGTAACCATGAAACAAACTTACTTGCAGCATTTTTCATTACAAACTAAAATCACAATGCCTCTCCATCTTATTCCTGAAGCTTCTGCTGGAGGATTGATTATGGAAGTAATTCCAGTTGACAGCAGTATGCACTGCATGCAAAGTGACGTATTTGACCCCGTATGGCTGCTGCTAAGCTATCTGCTTCTGAAAATAGTGAGGAGTGTATTTAGTGCAAAAAATTAGCAGATTAGATTTGAAGTCAACACAATTCCAACGCAAATTCATATATGAAAATATACAAGTAAAATATGATTTTGGCTCATGGTACTAAGGGGAGCATCTCACTTTTTATTTGTGGCATTTATATTTTTTGAGCAAAAATAAACAAATAATAAACTAATATGACAGACAAACAGGCAAAAAGTTTTCCATGCATAAAAAAGACAAAATACTGTTGATGTCAAAAGTTGAACTGCAAGTTTAAGTAGCTTAAAAATCCCATTTACAAAAATGTTTATTTCCATTTATTACTCTGACTAAATTTCTTAGTCTGTATTGACTGTCTTATTAAAATGCCTCATTCACCTCTGTTTCTCATCCCTCTGTATTTTTATTATCTCACCTTAAACTCCACTTCTCTTGTTTCGTAGCTTGGAATGCAGAATGCTTTCAGGAGGGAAAGAAAACTATGTCAAAACAAATGCATTGTAAAAATATGGCAAAACACAAAGATTGCGCCAAACAAATTAAGTGTTAAATAAAGGAAGAGCTTTTGGCTATTGCTGCAAAGTGTTTGAAAGTCAGAGACTTTCATGTTGGTGCTGCAGCATGGAGAAAACGGCCACAGTGCCAGAGACTGAACTAGGTGTTGGATAGGCAGCAAAAAGCAGAAAAGAAGAATGTTGGAAATATGATTAATTTACCTTCCTGTACCAGTTTTGATAAGATTGGTTCCTGTTTTCTATTTTATTCACTCAGAATAAAATAGTGAATATTTTATTCCCTATTTCACTCAGAAATAGAAAATATTTCTGAGTGAAATATTCACTCATCTGGGAGTTCTCACTCAGAGAACTACATTGTAGATTTGATGAAGTAAAAACTTTTATAACATCCCTTGTATTGGACCTTAATATTTTATGTTTGATATTAGGGAGACACACCAACATTCAATATGATATTCATAGATTTCAAACAAATTTCTAGGTTATTTTTAATTTTTGTGAGATTATATATTTTGAGATGGAAAAGTGTTTTATCAAGTAGAACAATATTCAAAATTCTTTAGTGAAATCAAATTGCAAATTGTAAATGATTTTTGGAGATAACTGGTGTACAAAGACACCAGCAAAGGACAACAAAGTTAAATCTTTGTGTATTTGGAGAGAGATGTGAAAGGATTTCTAACCTCACGGAGACATTATTAAAGTAATTTACCACCAAATAAAGACATTCACTATAAAGTGCCTTTAGTGTCCTCATCAGAATCACTCAGTCCTCATGAAAATGTAGCGGTGTAATGAAAATTAGAGGTTTTACTATAAATTAACAAACGTTTCGTAATTTATTAGTACAATAATAAACTACTAAACATTTCCTATGTGTCCTCCCAGGGTAACTGCCCTTTTAAGAATCTCTCTGTCTTCAGAGATTTTACTACCAGCATTGTGTCTTTTTTCAAAGGAGGCTGAAACAGTGAGTAGCAGCAAAATCAATATTTACTCCTATATGTTGTAATTTTCTTTCTACTGTGTGTGCAGCTGGATGTCATCAAGCTGATCAATAGATAACACGCATATGTTTCAGACGTTTTCTGTGAAGCTGACTCTTAGTTTATCCAGAGCTGTTTAAACATTTAGCACAATTATTAGAACAGCATTCACATAAAATACTGTCCCTTCCCTGACGCAGAGCTCATTCCAATACAGTCACACCATGTTTAAGATTTCGTTGGAATAAACTTGATTTTCTTGAGACAATATTCTTCTGAACTGGCACTATTTGCTTTCTTGGTGCAAAACAAAACAGATGAAAACTGAAGATGTGTTGAAAACGATTTGTACCTCTATCCACCTCTGTTATATGATCTAGTGATGATTTTGTTCCACTTTTCTGTTTTTTTCCTTATAAAGTGTCACAGAACTGATTTATGAAGCTTCTCTACCATTGACTACTCAATGGCGCATCTTTCCAATTTCTGCAAATGTATCTGCAACCTGTTAAAAGATAAATCTGCCCTCTCCGTCTCGTGTACACTTTCCATCTTCACATCCGTTTTACTACTTTTTGCCTGAATGACATCTCAGTGCTTTGAGAGGAAATGCATTTCTGTTTCCAGCCCAAGGGATGCCAGACAACTGTATTTTGTTGCCCAGTGTGTGATGTGTGATACGCTTCGGCGTATTTTCCCTTTATTAATCGTAATTAAGGACGGACTGCTCCGTCATTGGGAATGTCAGCTTCCTGATAAAACCCTGCCATCCAGCTGATCACACTAGGCAATCAACTGTCATGTGTAGCATGCATGTCAAGCCTTATTATCTCAAATAACATGGACTTATTTAACAAGACTGATGGATTTTTGGGGGAGGTAAAGTATGGATCCGTTTCTTGTGGGATGTTTCTTCTGATAAGCTCAGAGCAATAACAGATGTCGATTGGAACGGAAGGTGTGAAATGAAATGGCAACTCTTATGCTGCGGCGTCATGTCATGTCCTTTTCCTGGAGGACCAGAACTGACTAGAAAAAATACATACCATCTATGCCCAGCTTTGAAAACTGCTGTCATAATGTCATAATGTCTCTTTGAACATCAGGCCACCGCCTGCAGATTCAAACTCACAGTCGTAATGATTAATAAACAATTTTAGATCCATTTTGATTGTTGACACCTCCACTGAGAGGCTTTATTTTGCTAAGGTACAGTGTATTTTAAATCCGTCATAATTATCTCTTTTCAGACAGGTGCAGGTGTTTATGAGCCTCGCTTCCTGGGCTGCAGCTTCTGACACCCACCACAATCTGGCTCCAGATGCAGATTTCAACAGTTAAGACATCAGCTTCTGCTTCACAAAGTTCACCAGACATACAGCCAAAGTCCCAGAGTCGGGAATCGACGAGAACTAATAACCCTCCGTATAAGGAGAGCCCGCTTCCTCTGGATCAGTGTTTCTAGACTTTTCCAGGCTGAGGACCACTTAACCCATTTAGCAAACACTCACAGACCACCTAATTCAAAACCTCCCCCAACAACACATCTTAATATTTACAATATTAGACTTTTAACACACTTACTGTTGTCTCCTTTGTTCATCCTAATGAGAAAAGTGATGCTATTTGGTAAAAGTGAAAGACATGAGCAAGTCGACTCGTTTTGAGTTATTTACAGATTCTGAAAGTGTGTATTCTAAGATTTCCATTGATGTCAAACACATGGAAATCAAAAAGAAACTGTTCTTTATTACCAAGAGTTGTGTGCAATAATAATATTTAATGCACACTTCTGTGATTGCTTCTCTGGGATTTAGAAGCACAATCAAAGAATAACAGACTTGAGTTTCTTTGGCAGAAACAAAAATTCTCTTCTGCACCTTTAAATATAAAAAATATTCAATCAATTGTTTATCTGTATTTAATTTAATAATTTTTAATTAAATAACAATGAGAATAACTTGACATGTGAGCAGAGCGGCATAGCAATAATAAAGTAAAGGGGAAAAATTACTGAAATGAATGATAATGTAAGATCAGTTATTAAAACTGTATATTTAGATTAAAACAAAGAAGCATAGAAAAATTTAGTTTTCTTTAATAATTTTAATCTGTAACTGAAGTTAGAACAGCCTTGCATGAGTTCACCATCTGAATAGTTTGAAAGTATTTCCTCTGAATAGGCCAAACAGGAGCCAAACCATGTCAAAAATAAATATTGTTTTTCATAAATCAATTTTTTTATTCCTATAAAAATCCGGCCCACTTTATATTCTCCTGTTGAGCCGAAACTAAAAGTTTTGTTGTTTTAATTCCTGTGGACTTGGTGAGAACAAGATGTGGGTTTCTGTTTAGTTTCCTTTTGCATAAAAATAAATGCATCTCTGTTTCAGATTATTAGAAATGATAAGATGCAGAAGCTGAAGATTTTTATCTTGTGTCTTCTCTGTTCTGGCAACATATTTCACAACATAATCTGATTGTCATGTTTTTAGTGTTAACAAGGTTTTGTTACCTATAAACTTGTCTAGGGAACTGAAATGGCAAGAGCTTGCACCGCTGGTCTTCACTGTCAGAAATGCTACAATTTAAAACCCCAATTTTAAAGCTGATGAAGTTTTGATTGCATGTTATGTTTTTGCTTTTGGGTTTAGAGAGGAGAAACCATGACTGTGGAAAGGAATGCCAGAGTGAGATTGCACTCGCGTTGGGGAACAGCCTTGAAAAGTTGGTGAAAATCAACTTAAATGAAATTCAGAGTAAACTAAAACAGCTCTGTTCCTACCAGACAAAGGTCAAACCATGTCTAGTCGGGTTTTATGGCATTTAATTACAGAATCGCTTTTCATCATAATGATGATCATTTACAACCCACACACAAAGCATAGTGAAGGGAAAATGTAGAGGAAAAGGGTTAAATTATTATTATTTTCTAAATATAATTAATCATACCTAATCAAATTAAATTAACTAGCTTTACTTAATGACACAAAAGAGAAAACCAGAGATCACGACACAATAAATTTAAAAGACTTAGAATATCGTGTATAAACGTTGTGAAGACGCACATATTTTCTGTGGAAATAAGGTTATATTTAACTAAGTTTCATATTCTATTTAATCAAGAAACATGGGATGCAAAAGAATAACGAGATAAATAATGCTCACAACAGTTTCACACTTTGATACCGACCAATTTTCACCACAGCTGGAAAAGACTTTTTATAACTTTGGTTTGAAAGTAAAATCAGTGTGTGCCTACAGTTTACTTAGTGTCACATTCCTCTTGTAAAGTTATAGCCCTTCAAAAAATAATCCAAACCATAACTGAGCCCTTAGCAAACATGCATTAAACCAGTAAATATTTAGTTGCTGTCAGTTTTTTGACGTTCTACAATGATATGAAACTGCTTTTTTAATCTCGTCTTTGTGAAATTTACACTGCATGTTAGACATGTCATCATTTTGCATGTCTACTAGGAAGAATAATGCAGTATATACCCTGTGCTTCTTCATCAGCATCTACATTAAGTTACTCATTCGTCATTCCACCGCCTCAATTTTTCATTTCGGAATATAATGATTTTTAGATGATCTTGGCTTGAAAGTTCAGTGCTCAATATGGAGTCTGAGTGTTTCTAGTTTAAACATACTTTTAAACATATCTTATGGCATCCACTAAGCGCTGAAAAAGATGGTGTAATTTTTCATTGACGTGGACAGAGTGTTTGCATCCTTCAGCATGTCAACTGTAACACTGCTAGAGTTTATTTCATAGGAGGAATGTCTAAATGAGGCAAATATGTATTTCTGTTAAATGCTAAGTTTAATCTGCTGATTATCTTCATATGCCACTAAAGATATAGTTAATATGCAATGATATGCAATGGCTCTAATCTCATTATGTTTTACTTTCTTATAAGAAGAAAAGTCATATTTTAAATACAAACAATTCAAATTAAAGCAGAGTTTAGATTTTGGAAGTGTGACAATAAAAGCCCCTAGAATATACTGTGAAAGTCCATCTAATGCCAAGAAAAGCTCTGACCCATCGGGACACAAGAACGGGGAAGGTGTCCTTTGGTGTCTGACGACAGGAAGCTGGCAGATCCTCGGAGTCCTGCTGGTTGCAGGTTTGGTTATCAGAGGCCAGGTCAGTGTCTGCTGCACTGCATCATCTTTAAAGAGGAAACTGATGCCAAAGCTTTAACTTTAAGTGGTTGATTAGTTGCAAAAATTACAGTTGCATTTAAGACAGTCTCTCTCTGTGGCCATTTGAATAAATATATTCCTCTGACATTAACTTAACATATTTAATTTTAAGAAAACCTTTCAAGCACATATGAGGATTGAATCTTAATAAAATATTTATAAATAAAGTTTTTCCCTGTTTTTTTTTTTTTTTTTTTTTTTTTACTCAAGATGATGAAACAACACAGAATACATCTCTGGGAATCTGCCTCTAGGAAATGTGAGATGAAAGAAGCCAAAAGCTTTACAAAGAAACTGGGTGACAGAGGGAGATAAAGGTTGTAATGGCAGGCGTCCACAGCTCGGCTTACCTCCTGGGTCCTGGTCTGAATGTCAGATTGGTCTGGTGTCAGTTCTGTACTCCCACAAGGGCTGGCAGGAGCACTGAAAACCTACATGTTACCAAGCACTTCCCTTTTTATTGTAAAATTTGAATGAAGCCATTTCTTTTGCTCACACTTTCATTTTTTATGCTGCAAAATCTATTGTTTTACACTAAAGTATCAAAATTTGCTTCAGCTAATTCACAACAAATATAGCCCCAAGACAGATCACAATAAAAAAGCTAATTCAGTATAAGCTTAACAGAAAACGATTCAATAAATTAGATCACTGAAGACCCCACTTATTTTAGGAACTTTATCAGTAAGTGAAATATATTATTTAGAACAATTACACACACACACACACAGATGTTTACAAAGCATTTATTTGTTATGATTTTTCACTTTAACCTGCAGTATGTAAGTAAAATATTTTTTTACATATTTGACGTTGAGACAGACAATCTCTCTATGCTGCAGCTAGCATAGTCTATCATGAATGTTCATGCTAGATAGAGGAAATTGATCTTTTCACAAATTGTGCGTCTCATAACATAATGTCGTGACATGGTGACAGTTGCAACAAATATGTTTTTTTTAAAAAGTTACATCCTGCAGCTTTAAAGCAATGAAAACAACCTGGCTGCTGCAGTAATCTGTAGAAAAACCTAACGGTTTTGTCAGACTTTTCTACTAATGAAGGGCTCAAACAACATGAAGGCTCAGCAATCACATTTCCAAGCATTTATTCTCTTTTACTCTATACTACCTCACATTCTTCAAATGGCCTTGGCATCACCTATATAAATACTCTGCTCAAGAAGAGTTGTCTGACTTAGAACAGACACATCTACTCTCTACTGGCTGCGAACAGCTCAAAAAGACACTCCTGTGGCAGGTGTTTAAGTACTCCAGCTTACACAATGCTCCTGAGTTTTAACTGGTTCACAGCAGACAGTCATCAGCTGGATAGACAGCAACATCTTTGCAAACAGCAGAAAGTTGACAGATCATAGCATCTGAAACAAGCACCATTTTAACATTATGCACTGACACAAAAACAATCTTCTGCCAAAGCAGCAGACATAGCAGCTGTCTTTACCGTATGATCAGTTACGTAAGCTGCAATCTGAATGGAAACTGAGTTTTTACACCGCTCCAAAACAATCAGGTCACACAGAGATTTAAATGTTTTCTTCTCCAGTGAGGAACACCAGCGATTAAAATTAATGCTCAAGTTTCTGGCAAACTCGATGTGCGTCTTCCTACCAGAACCATCACAGGCTCTGAACCTCTCCCAATACGATCCAGGCTTCTGCTCAGATGCTTTAAGCACAGCATCTTTAACAGCCATACAAATTAGACTTGGACACATAAATAGGTAAATAAGTAAAGTACTTTCTTAACCTAACTGAGTTCTACTACCAACTAAATGCATTTCCTAAAAGACAAACAAAAGGAAAAAAGGCTTAAATGCTTTTGAACTTTGGTCATTACTATGTTGAGATAGAAGACAGACTTTCAATACCCTTTGGGTTTATATGTATTACATTTATTTATAGATATATAAATTTAAGAAAATGGAGAAAAACATGTTACTGAATTTAAGATTTTAGGTTCATCATTGAATACCATGATGATCATGTCTTTGTAATTACAATGCAAAAATATAAAACCTTACCAAGTATTTTGGTCTAGTTTCTAGAGCAAATATCTTAGTACACTTGAAATAAGACAAAGCCAACTTAAAAATAACTTTTCAGATAGATACAGGCTTGATTTTTAGTCAATTATTCCTTAATATTGACTAAAGAGTTCTTGTTCCATTAACATATTATTTGACTTATTACAAGACATTTTTCCGATTATTTACTTAAAACAAGCCTCCATCTTGCTGAAAAGTTACTTTTAAGTTAGTTTGACTTATTTCAAGTGTATTAAGATGTTTGCACTTGAAACTACACCAAAATTATTTGGTAATATTTTGTGTTTTTGCAGTGTACAATGTATTAAACTCAAGTAACAATACCTTAGATATTCAAAGACATTATCACAGTAAACAAGTCGAAAGAAACTGATTCATTTATACTCTTTAAACTTCTGTTAAAATCAAATTGTCGTTGCTTATATGTTTGATTAAACTAAGTAACCTGCTACTTTTGCACTTTTAAACTATCACACAAGTGTAATTGTTTTGTAAGGCATAAAGTTACAAAAAAAAAAATCAGCAAAACACCAAAAGAAGTGCTTAAAAGGCTTGAAATGACCTTATGGATTTAACATTTGTATCAACACAACTGAAGAGATGGACTTCATTTTATCAGATTTGCTCCTACTGAAGACAATGCACAGAGAAGATAAAAAGTAATGAATGAAACAGATAAAATCACTGCTTTTATTGATGGAGCAGTCTTCTCAGACTGTCAGCATTTTGTTGCAGGTAACCTTATGGGCTTCAGGCTGATTGCAGATAAAGGGCACATAATATAAATGTTTTCACGCCACAAATGATTGCCTTAAAGATTGGAAGTTATGCCTTTACGAGTATTTTATTGGAGTCATTTAATAGATGTCACCACCCCAAAGTGGTCTGATAATCTTAGACCACTTTCAAAAACACTGGTTAAATAAAACAAAGCATATCTGGTAATTCTGACAATATAAAGCTCTCTATTTCCAGGTTTTAATTTAATCTCATCAATGTCAAATGCAAGACCTCTGTTGCTATTTGGCATTTTTTAAACAAGAAGCCACAGAACCAAAAGGAGCATGGATAAGAATAGCATAATAATCTCAATTCATTAGTTTTCCTGTAATGTCTCTACTGAAATTCTACAGTCAGCAAAGCTTTCCTTTTTTTAATCCACTTTGCCAAACCTGCAGGACATCAGTTTTTTTGGCAAAGCATTAATTTCACAAAAATAAAAGGTTGGTTTTAGAAGAAGTGTTTGAATTAATCTAAAAACTAATTTTATATCTCAATATTTTTTGTTATTAATGTAATACAATCTGACAAAATATGTTTAAACAGCATATCAATAGTCTGAATCAAGTAATTTTTGGTACATATTTATTATTGCAAAGCAGTCTAATCTAGCAATAATATGAATTGCATAAATGGTAAATTCTTCACTTTATGACTGGAAAATATATTACAGAATATGAATGCACAGTCTGGTGTAGAATATATGTGGTAAGTAAAAGTACATGGAGAAAAAAATGAGAAGAATGAAACAGTTTTTATGCCTACACTGTTCAAGCTAAGTGGATGACCCTGCACCTCCAACACACAAGAGGCTTGAATTTTATATTGTGGGCCTAAATGTTTGCTCAGTATTAACTTTCAGCTAGTACCATGGCTACAACCCAACAGAGTTGATAATTATCCATATGTATAAGAGTTGGTTTTCAAGCCCATCACCCCCCATGGTGCCATATGAAAACATGCAGGCTGCCTGCAGTAATGATGGGCATAAACAAAGCAAAACAAAAACCCGTAACATTGTGCAACAACTCTAATAAGTGCATGTTGGGAATTGTGATGTTGTGAAGAAAGGTGCAGAAAACCAAGCAAAGGACAATCAGACATAGGCTGGTTACTTTTATGCATTTTGCAGATGCTTTTATCCAAAGCAATTTAAAAGTTATGACATAACAATGCATTTAATAGCAAAGTTAAAAATAACATACTAAGAAGGAAGACCAAAAGTGATGCTCTGTAAGATCTGGTCAGATTGACAAGTGTATAAATAAAATGTAGGCAAAATCTTAAGTATTTTTAGTCTAGTTTCTAGTGCCCAAATCTTAGTACAAAACTAACTTAACTATCTTTTCAGGAAGGTATAGAAGCTTATTTAGACTAAACATGTACAGGATCCTGTAACATCACATTTAGAGGAAGATGTCAATACTCCAAAACACAACTTCAAAACCATAAAACATTTTCTAATATGCACATATAGAAACAAATGTTAACTTTTAGAGATATTTCAGATGCTTAACCATGATGGCTATATTTACAGTGGGACCAAAAAGGCAGAATGTTGTCCATCTTATCCCCCCATATTAACTGTAAAGTACAATTGTGGCAGCGTCATGGTAACTTCTCAAAAGTAAAGAATGTAAAGTTTGGTTATGTTTAGCTGACAGTGAACCTTACAGTTACAATGTGGCTGCAAGACGAGAAGACGTCCTAAATTCAATCACACAGCTCTGACTTCAATCCCATTTATTAAGTTGGTCATCAACATTCAAATATAGTGAGCTCACAATATGACCACGTCAACCAATTCTGCCCTGCATTCATATTTATTTTTTCCATAATAGCCATTAGGCAGACCACCTAGTGCATAGCGTATCTGCGAGGATATGGACACACATTGTTTAGACTTTTACTGTCAGGTTGGCAGTACACAGTGCTGTTTGGGAAAAAAGTCACAACAGAGAAAGTTTCTTCCCTCAGATTTATTTTATGGACACAATGAACCATCTGAGTAGTCAGCTACTCTGCTGTGAAATAAAGTAAACATATTTTCACTGCCAAAACCTGGTTTTCTTATTTTTCCTGAACATAAAAACATTGGCTGTACAGATACATAAAGGTAAATATCATTTATTTGTCCTTTTTTCCAATGTAGTTTTACTTTGTCTATTTGCTTGGAAACTGAGTCACATTCAGCTGTTTATGCACATAATCTTAGCCAATAAAGAATAAATACAGCCAATTATGGTTCTATAGGCAGGTAGGCAGCATCTTAATGACAGCTCAGAGAGCAGCATAGAATATGGACAGTATTTTTGGTTCACTGTACTGCTAAAAAAATGATTGGAGGATCAGTGAATTTGAAAGAGGATACTGAAAACATTAAAGCAAATGAGTCTTCAGATACCAAAACTGTATTTTCTGGGCCTGCATACAAGGTTCATAGCAGTCAATACAATCCAAGATCATCAATCTGATGACAGGCGAGGACAATGCAGTTCATTTTTATACCCCCAATGGACTATAGTAATAAAATCTTATCTGTAAATCTATTTAAATGTGTGAATATTTAAAGATGAAAATAGTTTTCACTAAAAGGTCCCAACCGTTCCAAACAAGCAAAGAGATTATATACATATTGTTTAATTGTACAGTAAAAACATTTTTTAGATGAAATAAGTTTCTATTTTCTAAAATTCATATTAAATGAGGGTATTAGAAAGAGAGAATTGGTTAAAATAAAATTTAGATTTTGTGTTAGACCCTGCTTTGACGATGCATACTGCAGCTGTGTTGAGGAGCTAATATGACAGCAGGACAAATTGCATGCCTGTCAGGGGTTTCAGGGAGATTACCTCCCTTTCAAAATGGAACTGAGAGACATTTTGCATACTGACATCTGCTTCTCCCAATCACTAAAGTCAGTACAAGAGTAGATGAAAGAGTGCAGCTCTTTGTCAGAAAATGCACGAGAGAAATTGGTACAGATAATTTTTTCACAAAATCCCACCCCCTGGACAACCACAGAAACTTGCATTTCACTAAGTAATTTATTCAGTGACCTTAAAAATGTAGAAAGACAGGAGGAAAAATGTGATTCTGCGTTAACGCCACACAAGAGCAGGGAGGCAAGAAGAAAGCTAGTTATAGTCTGAAGAGC
>NW_015115739.1:0-12484 GCF_001443285.1 Poecilia latipinna
TGTTTTTTTTATTCCTCAAAGCAAAGTACTCTGTCTATTGTTTGACTTTTGAATCCTTAAATAATGGGTTTACAGCTCTGAAGAATGACACAGAGCAAGGCTCATTAAATGGAATTAATTAAACTCAGTGTTACAGAAAAGCGCTAATATTTTATGTTGTGTGAAAAAACTCTGCAAGTTCCACAAACCTTCTTTTTTATTCCCGTCACTTTCACATTCCACATTGGCGTTATAGTAGCTCCGCATGTGTAACCTGTAAATCTTTAAGACTTTGTGCCTCAGCCTTCTGAGGTAACAAATCTTAACTGTGGCTCACACAAGTGAATAAATTTACTTAAACTATTGTGTTACTTTTGCAAGATTCTAAAACTATAACTATTTCACTGCAAAACCCAGTTTATGCCAGTATTTGCTATTTTAAAGAACAATAATGTTAAAATAATATTGAAAATTGACAATTAAATATAGCCTGATGTTTATGTAGACACATGAATATGTTAGCAATTTTCCAGCTGAAAACAGACGTCTACACATGTTTAAAAAGGGACATAAGCAGGGTTTATTTTTGTAGTCAGACATTACATTTCTTACATTTTGGACCACTTAAGATTAGCACAATTATTTTCCCACTTGTTTACTGTTAGAATAATTAGAAACATTTTCTTCTAATACAGAAGTTTGAAGAAATGTTTGATTGTATTTACCCAGAATGCCCTGCTCTGGAGTCCACTTCCTGCTTTGGGAGATGTTGCCTTTGAATCCACCCACAGCCACAGATATACCTGTTGATTAAAATTTTGTAAACCAACCAGAAGTATAAAGACATTAATTTATCGTCGTGGTGTCGCTCAGTTTTTTAAAGGTACAGTAATTGTAGCATAAATAAATAAAATGTCTGAATTTGAAGAAAATCAAGCAAGACTTTGCTTGTCGTTCTTCTGTTAAGCAAACAGAAATATTTTTGACCACCCTTACTGACCTGAAACAAGATTTAATGTGAGAAAGAAAAAAAAAAACATTATATCTCTAAATATCTTCCCTCAACTGCTGGTTGGATTGATTTGAGCTGCCGGTTTATGTTTCTTGTGAATCTGGTGTCATCTACAGAAGTTCATTAAAGTTATTTAAAGTTGGTGAGCCAAAACATATTTCCTCTTCAAGCGTGTTCCGAGTTAATTGAGCTAATCCTTCGTCTGGTTAGCGTAGCCCTGTAAATGCAGCGGGTTTACACTTCTCATCTGGTCTTTACCTTCCTTAATATCACACAGAACTAATAAGAAAAGACACATTTTATTGTGCAGGCTAATAAAGAAATCCATATTTGGCTCAATCTAAAGAGGACTCATACTCAAGAGGCTATTCAGCTCTCGAGAAGCAATTATTTAGGCTGAAGCTAATTGGTGCACTGTACAATCTAATTAGCTGTGCATGCTGGGATCCTTCTGTTGCTGTTGTTAAAAGTTCCCAGGCTTCTTTTCAGAAAGTCTTACCATAACAAAGAGGGAAGGGATCGTAATAAATAATAGATTTATGTTTTGAGCTTAATATCCTCGGTGAGAGATCTTGTAAAATAGCCAATGATTTAAATGTAGCATTGCAGCAATATTATGTGTCAGTGCTACTATAGTTGAATATGGTGAGTTCATTCATATTTAAACCAGGTCGCTCTAGAAAATAGTACTTCCTGTCTCAGTGACATTTACCCGGACAAATAAAGGTGAATTTAAAAGAAATATTTTTAAAAATGCAACGCACTAATGAGGAAAATTGACATCAATGATGTTACAAGTCATTCAAGTTTCTAATTCATGAAAATAATTAATATCAGCAACTGCGACCATCTCTATAAATGCAGTAGTTATGTCATTATGATGTCATTGAGGGTGTGTTAGCACAATGCTAAGTGAGGAAGAACATCCTCAACAACCTTAATGATGAGGCTCATTAAACTGCCAGTGAGAAAGAAAGATGGTTCACAAATCTATTAAAAGTAAAACATTTGTGACTGTAGTGTTTGAAAACAGACCAAAAATTATTTATTTTATATAAAGGAGACCAGGAAAAGTCCTCTGAATGAACCATCAGACTTCTGGAAAAATGTATTTTGGATAAACAAGACTTTATTATTATTATTATTATTAGTATTATTTTGTGTCCACCTTCTCCTTGTGAACTTCTCATGTTGGTGTGGGTGGCTAGCGTTTAGAAGACCATTTTGCTTCCTGTTTATTTCCTTCTGTGTCCATTAGTCACCTGGTCTAGGTTTCCTGCTCAGGTTCTGTCGCAGCTTTTTGATATGCCAAAACTCAAAATTACTTCAAAAATGTAGTCTTTTGTTATATTTTTCACCCGTGGAGGTCACCATTTTTTCACCGCTGGGTTGATAACGCATAATGGTCCATTCTGTACCGGAGTCTACAGAGTAAACACAGGAAAGCTACCTTTACCCCAGTAGCTGTTTATGATATTGCGTTTGACTGGTGTCATTTTAGATAATGGCACACTGTGTCACTATCGGCCGTGATAAAAAATAAGAATTGAGAAAAAAAATCTGGATAATTTCCGACATGAAAGAAAGGAGAGCGCAGTGCGAGAGCCGGAGCGGAACACAACGAAGTACCTAATCTGGACCCTGGACATTTCTCCACAACACTTTGAGCCATTTATACCAGCAGAGCCAACGAAGGCTCTAACAGCCAACGTTAAGGTAGCGTTAAGGTGATGGCTACCTTAACGAGCTAAAAATAAATGCCGTGCTGCCGCTGAGACAGGCAGAGCTGGATGCTCTTTGAGATGCTAACAGGACCTATACCGCCTGCGGTATTGACGTCACCAATCGACCAGGTCCATGGCGGTCCGGTGTCGGTGGTAATTAAGTTCAGTGTGGCTGTTACCACCGCACCGAACTCTAAGCAGCACAGCTGATGCCGAACCAGACACAGCGCTACAGACACTGGGAGAAACGTCAAAGACAAGCAGCGCTAATGGGCTATTACTACTGGAAATGCTAATGGACCTAGATCACCGGTACTGTAAAACCATTATGACCTTGAACGAAGTTCATACGCTGTTACCGAACTGGACACAGAGCTACAGAAGTACTTACCGGATCACACAGTCCGACCACAGGTAAGTGTCATTCATCGTTTCATTATGAAGCTGAAGGCAGCAGCAAAACACCAGCTCCTACAGCCAACTCTGTTCTCTTCATCACCTCTTCTGATTTCTATCTTCCGATCGTTTTCATTGCACTCCGGTTCAAATTAAAAAGGATTATATAACGGTACTCATCACTGTTTAGGCCGGAGGAGTCAGGCAGTTGGACCGTTACACGTCATTTACCCAGAATGCATTGCAGTATGAAAAACATGGCGACATTCCTGTGAAAATATTTTATTAAAATTTATAAAAAAAAACTAAATAACCTACTGTATTATTACTGTATTGTTTTTACATCTGAGATAAATATTTCCCAAATAAGGTCTATTTTTATAACTAGTCGTAATTCCCTTTAAGGACGAAGGCAGCATTTCGAAATGGTAGTGAAATTGGGACAGATGAGACTAAAGAGGACATGTTTGAACTTAATCCACAGAAGATATTTGGTGAAATTTTATTTATTTCCCTCTTTCTAGTGATAAGACAGTGTTTCTGATGTGTTGCTCAAAGTGTATGTAGCAATTTGCTGATACACAACTCCCTGGCTGAGGTTTTCTTAGATACTAATAATGTGCCACATAACACAGCAGCAAACAAAAGATCTATATCACGTGTAGCTAATACAATCACCATAACGGCGCACACACACACAAACAACACAAGTGTGTTTAAGAAGCTAAGATATTAAAAGTGAGCGTAATCTTGTTACGTTTCCAGACAGTTCTCGATCTCAGCGATAGAGAATGTTTTCAAATCTGTCATAGTATTTTATGGAGCATGCTATTCCAGATAAAGATGTCGGCTATTTTGCAGCTGTTATTAAAAGAGCTCGTGATGACCTGAGCTACAATTTCTGAACATTAATAAAAAGAAAATCAAAGATCACTGAAGCATTGAAAACTCATAAAGCCGTCCTGTATCTGATCATGATGCCAAGGAATTATTCATAATTTTAAGAGCCTGACTGGAAACAAATAGCTCATTCTAAACTGTACAGCAACATGATAGAGGGTTAGCAAATGACACTGGATTCAAATCTGAAGCGTCTTCTTGACATCTTGAGATTTGTCTGAGATTTGTACATCAACCGAAACACGACGGCAAACACAGCAGCATCTCTGCAGTGGAGAGAGAAAAAAGAAAGGAACCAAGAAGCTGCAGTGGCTCGGTCAAAGTCTAATCTACTTGCTTTGTTGCCATTAATGTATGCAGCGAAAAAGGACAAGAATTAACATTTGCTGTTTGACTCTTTCTCTTTGACTTCTTAATTTAACGGCTTGAAATTGGGCCTCTGTCACTTTAAGAAACTTCTGCTATTTCTGAAACTCCACCTTCCTAAAGTCATCACAACATGGCTCCTCTATTAACCCTTTAACAAAGTTTTTGCCAGCATTACACTGAGAAGTAGGTCCTATAACGAGTTCAGCTGATGCTCAGTTCCACCAGGTGTTTGCTAATTGCGGCTGGCTAGTCTGAAGGAGCGGAGGTGGGAAAGTTGTGGGGGAGGGGTGATCTGTGAGGCGGAAGCTTGGAAACTGCAGCTCTGAGGAGGAGCTTTGTCCTTGAAGGCGGTGCTGGGTCGCACCGAGTGTTTTGCTAATCGAAACGGTTGCCGTGGGAGATTTAAAGGATTTTTCAAACATCCTGAAAAGAATCATGTCCTTGATAACACTGTGACATGATGTAAAGCTCAAAAAAGTCAATTTTAGATGATGCTGCCCCTTTGATAAATCTTTTTGCCATGAAAGTGAAAGCCAATTTTTTTATTTTTCAACTTTTCCAACATCATTTGCAGTTTAGAAAATTGCAGAAACAGATCCAACACTTGGAGCTCTCTGCAGGCTAATTATCTCAAAGCGCGAATGTATGTCCACACTTTGAAATAAGCCCTCGTATCCTTCCAATTCAGTGAATGTGTTTTCTTAAAACTTCTCTTAAAACCTATCCAGTTTTCACCAGCCTTTGACTAGTTGCCGTCGACAACGGCGTGGAGACTTCCAACACGTAGCTGCGACTGAAGTTAGCACAAGCACAGAGCCACCGCTGCGCTTTTTCGCACAGTTCCTACAGAACTGAACGGAAAGCAGGCGCTGCCAGTTAAACAATAAGCTCCGATGGACCCCCTCATTTTAGGTTATTAGGAGCACAAAGCAGACGAGCCACACAGCAAGAGGAACAGAAGCGGAGTAGTTGGTTCAAGCTTTTCAAAACCCACCAGCTCCACAACACGACAAAAGGCCCTGCACACTCAAAGTACTGTTTCTTTCTTACCACTTTTTCTTTTCTTTTTTTTTTCTCTTCCTCGTTTGCAGCAAATACCACTTGATGTTGCCGAGCAACTGATGCTGGAAAAGAGCAAGTCGGAAAATAAAAGTGGAACAACACAAAGGAAGGAAAGACAGTGGAAGGACAAGGCGGCGAGTGCAGAAATGCACTTCTGACGATGTGGAGAAAAGCAGAGTGACAAAAAAAAGAAACTTAAGAAAAGATACCAAAAAAAGAAGAGATTTATTATCTTACGACTAAATAATGTCCCGTACTCTGACTTTCCTATAGTAGAGAACGAAGGAGAGATGTTAGGATTCAATGTGGTGAACTAGATAAAACTTTTCAGATTTCAATTTTTTTAAAAAGCAGCTGCATATTATCTTCCTTCCACTCATTTATGCACTGCTTTCTCTTTAACTTGTCACAAAAATCTTTAAAAGACGTAAGGTTTCACGGTCGCAGCATGAGAGGTCGTGACCAAAAGTTCAACAGGTTGAGGATCGTTCTCGCACACCTGCGCCACCTCTGCATTTTTGCAAGAAATCGTTTATCACTGGACGGAAAATTGTTGCCTTGGGATTGAAGATGTACTCGGGGTTGCAATTTATTTTTTTCTACATGTGTGTATGTCTTGAGTTATTGCTGTGCTTCATGTCACAGAGAGGCACTCTGAGGGTTCTCGAGTGCAAACCTCATTCTAAGCCTTCCTCAAAGTCCGAGCGCCCTGCGGGTGTTTGTCTGGTCGCCCCTCCGTCTCGCTGCTGCAGACACTTTTCTGGTACGCAAGCTTTTAGTTTCTCATCAAGAGGCTTCCTGAAGGATCATCCATATTTTTATTTTTGCTCTGATAAATTTCCCCCTGACCAACCAGACATCAGGGGTTATAATAGATATATGTCTGTTTCAATGTGTACCGTCGACGCTACGCTCTTGTTTGTCATAGTTTATATTTCCTGGTGTTTACCTGTTTCTGTTCATATCCTTTCAGACTCCCGTCGCATCCACTGCTCACTTGATTTTTATTTTTTTAAATATGCTGCTGGAATAGTTTTTCTTTTGCTCCTTCTGGAAATATTTCCTGGAGAATCGGTCTCTCTCTCTCTCCCTCTCTCTCTCTCTCTCTCTCTCTCCCTCTCTTTTTTTTAGGCATGAATAAATCCCACGAGTCCCAGTGCTTCGACTATTTTAGGTGGAGTCGAGGTAAAAAAAATTTTTCCTCCCAGTTCAGAAAAGTTTGCAGTGTTAGGCTGCATTTTGGCTCATCTTTTTTTTGCAGGTTTTGTATCTTTGTGGATTTTTGTTGTTCCCTCGCCTCTTCTACCCTTGCTTATTATTATTTTTTGCTTATTTTTGCATTTGCACCCTTTTTCAGATTCAAACCAGAATAGCAGGATCCAACGAACAGCATGAACCTATAGTCTCTTGGGTTACATGGGTCTATGAACATCTGTCCAGTTTAAGTTGCTACAGCTCAATTTTCAACTATCAAAAATGTAAATCCCTGGAATTCGTTTGCATTTTGTAATGTTTTAATGACAAACTTTATTGTGTTTTATGCAGGTAGATCTTCACAAAGTACATAAATGTATGCTTTATTCTAAATGAAGGATTTATTTTTCAGCCCTTGACAATGGTAGAGAAAATCTGACCGGCAGTGACACAGATTAATGATTTGTTTTTTTTTGTTTTGTTTTTTTTATTAATGTAAGATTTTCTCAGACAAATGAAATAATGTAAAAAAAAAAAAGTTTTTTTTTTTTACAACACATTATTTCTCATTTATTAACTTTGTTTCTGCTTTCATTTTAATCTGTAATAAGCACAGCTAAACTAAACTCAATATTTAGCTTGGAATTTAAATATTTAGCTAGCTAAATATTTAGTGTGCAAACAAAATGTTTAAGTCTGAGCTAAACGTTTTGCAGAGTACAAACTAAATATTTAGCTCCAAATTAAATATGTAACTTGTTAACTAAATATCTATTTTCCAAACTAAATACTTAATTCCAAAGCATTTAGTTTTCAAGCTAAATGTTTAGCTCAGATTTAAATATTTAGCTTGCTAACTAAATGTTTTGATTGCAAGCTAAATATTTAGGCCCAGGCTAAACATCTAGCAAATATATGCAAAATATGCAAATAAGCTTGCTGATAAGCGGAAGTGGAATGTCAAAATAAAAGCGGGGTTTAATATAAACTCCACTGAATAGCTCAAGTAACGTTTATTTATTGACTTATTTATTTTCATGACCAGTTCTTTTTCTTCCTACAATTTTTTTTCTCTATGACCGTCTAAATAAAGCAATATATTGCTTTTCTTTTTTTTTTTTACTGCGTAACTTTACACTGAGTTGTGGATTTCTGCAGCTCCTCCAGAGTCACCCTGGCTTTTGGCTGCTTGGTTGATTGACTCTCTGCTGGAAAATAAAAACATGACACACTGACATTCTGTTTTTACAGCTTTCCTCATTGATGTGCCCATTTTATAACTAATTATGCATGATGAAATGCAAACCTTCAACAAAAAGGGATTCATTTGAGCTCTTTTTTCTTTTTTTTTTTTTTTTTTTCAAACGCCATCCAAAATACCCTCAAACATTTGTTTTGAAGATGAAACGCGCAGAGAGAAGACGAGATCCTCCGGATAAAAGCGAACTGAACCGTCGGTTTAACGGGATCACATGAATGCAGAGGCATCTACTGTACGCGGAGCTTCACACATGACAGAAAAAAGATCAGCCTGAGCCTGGAGATCAAAAACACAATTTTCTGGAAGAATATAGAAACGGGCCTGTCGGTCTCCCAGCAGTTGTGGTCTGTTTCATTTTAATTACCCCGAACTTCACCATCTAAACCGGCTCTATCAAAGTCTATTATACTGCCGCGAATAGGCATTGCATCACTCTCAGATTGCTTTTCTCTTTTAGTAATCTACTTTGCAGATAGGATTTCATTCTTTTAATCATTTACCCCACAAGGACTAGAGTTTATTCTTGCATAATTAAGATACTGACATGGATCTTTTTCTTGCCAACACAAGAAAAATATCTTTTTTTTGCACAAAACTGAAAAAGCAAACAGAACCCTAATCTGATGTACTCTAAGAAAGCTTTGTTCCCTGGCAGAAAATATCCGATACCGAGGGAACGTCGCGTCACGATGTGAACAAAACATAAAGAAACAAGGCAAACAAGGCGCGTGACATCACATCTGAGCCTTGTGTATGAAAAAGAGAGTCGGCAGAAGCTCGATGTAATCTAGTCCGGCTTGCTCCGGAGCGATGTTTTACACTTCCATTCTTAAGTGTGGGTTGTGTGGATTTATACCTGGAGATATGGAAAACTAATTCCACACAGAGTATGGAGGAAGGGGAAGGGAAAAAAGCAAAAAAATGTGAAATGTGTGGAGCAATCCAGGCTGCGGATCTGATCTGAGATATTTGCGAGTAAAACGGACTAACCAGCAGGTTTTAGGCAGAAAAACAGTATGAAAACATTTAATATGTTCACATTCAGAACACAAAATTACACAGAAGCTGCAATAAGCATTTTTATTTCAACCGAAACGTTTGCATTTTGCAGATCAGTAGCGTCTGTGAGCCGAGTAAAGTTTGACAGTTCAGAAAGCATTAAAAAATACTCATGTGCTCATGTTCAGTGATATCTGGAAGACATTACTGTTTAAGGAAAAGATTATTCAGAAAATCAAAACTTTGATTTTAGAAGGTTGTTGATGTTTCAGCTTACACCTTGCATGTCTGCAGCTCAGTCAGCCTGGGATGTGGGAGCACAGATTATGGACGAGGTTTAATAGCTTAGCATAGGCCGTATTCATTCATACTCTATTAATATATGCCGTATTTCATTTAAAATGTTTCACCATGCTCCTTTAACCAAAGGAAGACATATTATACCGGGTGCAGTCAGTCAGCAGCCACCACTAGTCACATGTTCTGGTCTTGCAGCGTGATTACTGGGTTCCTATCTTTAAGGCTTTTTCTCATGTCTGTAAAAAAGATTTGGATCGTGACCCATTTGTAGCATTTTTTGTTGTTGTTGTTTTGGTGTTCTATCAAACAGACGTGCTTCTTTTCAGTATAATATAATTGCTTCTGCATGTCTGCAAAGTGACACTTGAACTGGAAGAATGCTTGACCTCCATCTTTTGTCTTGTGGGTGGGAGACGTAATGGTGTGTTTACAAAAGGAAAAACTGCGACACAGTCCACAAGATTCAGTGAAGAAATATGATACAACCTGATCCGGTCTTTCTAGAGCACGAGAGTAGATCTATGAGTGCGTACAGGACGTGTTCTGGATTTTGTTTCTACAAGATGGAACTTTCTAGAGTTTCTTTTCAGATTTTTTTCCCAACATTTGGTTTTGTTTTTGTTGCTCTTTGTCAGGTGACGCACCACAGGATGATATGTATCATTAATACAGCTTTGTTTTTGTCTTTGTTGCTTTTCTCTGTATTAATGGAAAAAAAATATTCTGAAAGATCATTTGTTTTAACTCAGAAGTTCTGGCCTGTACTTAATGATGCAAGGTAGACAAATATGACCATGGAGATTCCTCGCCCCCCAAGAATTTTAAAACAATCAAATCAACAGAAAACATTTTAGGAATCTCATGAAGCATCACGTCACATCCCGTTAAACAAACGTGCCTACAAATACATAAAAAGAGCATTCTGTTAAAAAAAAAAAGTGCTTTGTTCACAACCAAAGGAAGAGACCAAAAGGTAGATTGTAGATTAAAGCTGCAGTTTGTAACTTTTATAAACATGTTTTTTGACAAATATGTCTCAACTGTCACTATGTTGTCACAGTATAACACATAATCTGTGAAAAAAAATCAAGCTCCTCTTCCTTCTCCCTGTTGTCCTACTACCATCTGCAGAAAAGCAGTGCCAACCGATCAGAAACAACCAATCAGAGCCAGGAGGAGGGTCTTAGAGCTGTCAGTCATGCTTGTGTACGTGCTGTTCAATGTGTTATGGCGGATAAGCCAGTTACCGTTCCAGGAAAACTGTTTATCGGCTGTCATCTGTGGCCATGCTAGCTAGCTTGACTCTGGTGTGAGGAAGTAGCGTAGCCAGCGGAGAGAAAGGGGCTGGGTGTAAAGCACATGAGGGGATTTGACCCTCCTCCAGGTGTTCTATCAGATAGTCATACACTGTCAGCATAGCATACATGCAGCGAGTAGCATGCCCGCGCATGTGCATTAAGAAGTCCGACCGTCAGTGGAGTTGTCAGTATACGCAACAAGTTATGACGAAAATAAGTCATTAAATTGTTTATAATATGACATAATATGATAACTGTATAGATATACATGCGTTGTCATGGTTTCAAAGTGTATTTAAAGCAGGTCTGGCTGCAGCTGCAGTCAACTACAACACATGCCCGTGTAAAACTACTACTTAACCGCTAAGTCAGGATGCCATACAACTGTTAATAACAAAGTGTATGATGATCTACGTCATGATCCTATGTTGCTGATTAAATAAAATCATATGGTAATGACAACATATACATGTCTGAGCTAAGCGTATGACTATCTGACAATGTATGCTGATCTGACAGAACACCGGCTCTGATTGGTTGCTTCAGATTACCCGGTATATTTCTACAGATGGCTATAGGACCACAAAAATGTCACAGATTATTTGTCCCATGTTATAATATCAACACATAGTAACACCTTCAACATATATGTACAAAACATGTTTTTCATAAATGTTACACAGTTCAGCTTTAATAGATTCAGATCAACAGTACAAGGTAACACGTACAGCTCTTGCATCGGACTAAAGATAACGAGATTAGAAGGTCCTCAGCTTTCCTACGGCGCTGCATTTCATGGAAGCCTACACGAGCATCTTATCCCTCCCTTTGTTGCTGCTCCACTGATGACTGGTTTCATGAATACAACATACCTGTGATATTCACAAAAAAATTCATGAATGTAACCACAGAGCACCAGGGAAACCAAGCGTGAGTCTTCCAAATAAAAAGCCCCCTCAGCCCCGATGCAGATCGAGCGTCGTGAGGAAGCAGGTGTTCTTCGCTGCCTTCCCCTCCCACAGAGTAGGGAGAAATGGAAGGTGGCGTTTTCTTTCTATCTGCAAATGGTTTTTATTGTCGCCAAGCCTGTTTCACATCTGTCTCACATCCTTGTGGTTTTACGATTGAGTTCACTTTCACAGGCCATGAGACTTTCAATCTCTGCGGCAATTTGCCCAGCGATGCGCGGTGGTTTAAACACATGTTGTAATTTGTGTTGGCCACCTCTAGACAGAAAACCAAATGCTTTAAAGCTAAAACATGAGCATCCCTGTTACTTGTGTGTATACAAATATGATAAAAACCATGCACACATTCATCAAAAGTAAAAAAAAATAAAAAATAAAAAAAATTCATATTTGAAACGGTGTTGTAAATGAATGTACATAGTTTTACCACATAGGGGCATCTGTAGCTATGTAAGGTACACCAAGAACCACAAAACAAGAATTTTTGTTTACATTTTTGTTTCATTTTTTACATTTTTAGCATCAGATTTTATTGTTTATAGAATTTCTTTTTAACCATAACCCATTTCTCACGCTAAAGCTAGAGTCACAACATGGCGTTGGTAGAATTCACCCATCTATAGTAAGCTTCCTGCTTTTGGAGTGGCTTTGTGTTCACATATGCATTTGAACTGCACCAGAGTTCATGTAAACCGAAAAGAGACTCAGCTTTTTAGGAGGACCAGAGTTTGATTACGCATTCACACCGCCCCAAACAAAACGGACTTTCAAGACAAACTGACCAGAGTTCGATTAAAGAGGGTCAAACATGGCGAGTGTGAATGCACCCCTAGACGATATAGGGTCTACATTTGGAATAAGAACGTTATCTCTGTGAGTGAGTGAATTCTCTCTGGCTACTCTATCTTCCTTCACCGTTGTATGTTCGGTTGATTGGGTTTTTTTTCCTTAGGAATGTGTGTGTGTGTGTGTGTGTGTGTGTGTGTGTGTGTGTGTGTGTGTGTGTGTGTGTGTGTGTGTGT
>NW_015115739.1:16916-54485 GCF_001443285.1 Poecilia latipinna
TGTGTGTGCGTTGTTTTGTGTTTTTTTTTTTTAGATGTGTGTGTGTGTGTGTGTGTGTGTGTGTGTGTGTGTGTGTGTGTGTGTGTGTGTGTGTGTGTGTGTGTGTGTGCGTGTGCATGGGTGTGTAAGCATATTTGATTGGCCTGTGTGTCGATTACATTGAGGGAGTTAAACTGTTGACTCTATGCAGGTGGGATGATTCAATAATAAGGATTTGGAGAGCAGAAAATGGGGAAAGGAACATTGACTCAAACAAGAGAACGGACTTTGACAACAAAAACAACACGACATCAAAGCAAAAAAATACTGAACCAGAGTCAAACGGAAATGTGTAAATTAATTGCATCAAAAGAAAAAAAATCAATTTCTTGCATAATGTGTCTATACACAATTCATATATTTCGATGACGAGTACATAGTAAATTATCTCGATATTGAAAAATTGAAAGAGCAGGCAAATATTTTATGCTGATAAAAATCAGGAGAGAGAATGCTGTTTAATTTAATATTCACCCTTTTACCTGACTTTTTAAGAGAACGCAAACTTCTATGTGATGTTAGTCGACATTGAAATATACAAATGCTTATGGAAACTTGAATGTATTTATACCCAGAGATCAGTTACGAAACAGACAATGATTGGGACGATTCTGCCTCTTATAATGCCAGAGAGCAGTCGATGGAACATATTTCTGCTGGTTTCTCAGCTGGACCCAAATAGGATTCATTTAGCTCATTTAGATATTTGAAAACAGATTTTCTAAATATTCCAAACAGACAGTGCCTGTCTTTTAAAGCTGTGGAACATTTCTGGAAATATATAATATATATATTATATTAGGTAGTTATGGAGATAGGTAGGCAAGCTGGCAAGTAAGTAGATGGAAAGATAGATATAGGTAGTGAGCTGGCTAGTAAGGCAAGCAGGTAGGAGGGAAAGTAGGTAGGTTGGTGGATAGGTAGGCAGGTAGGTAAGTAGTTATTATCCTGCCAGTAGATTGTTCCACCTGAACTAAATTGCAGTTCCTCCAAAGTCCTCTTGACTGTTTTACTGTTGCTTTCTCCACCTGAGAGGTGGGTTAAGGCAGAAGACCAAGTCTTACTGTGCTTGCAGTTGTCCCATACTGTTCTGTTTTCTCATGACAAAATGGTTCAACCTTTCTGCTGTATATACTTTTATCTTCATGAGGTTCTCAAGAGCATCACAGATTCAATAACACTCTTGTTATTTATATTTACTAATCAGGGGTCTTCTGAAAACACAAGGTTGCTCAGAATTTTATTCAGTCACATTAAAAGAAGCTGAATACAAATCCATGCCACGTTTGTCTATTTTTATGGTTTTATATAGTTTCCCTTCCATTTTACAGTTATGTGATTATTTGTGTTACTCTCAAATAAAATTCAAATAAATTACACGGAGCTGTGTGCTTCTTGTGCAGCAAAATATAATTTTTGCTTATCTATCTATCTATCTATCTATCTATCTATCTATCTATCTATCTATCTATCTATCTATCTATCTATCTATCTATCTGGTGATGTCACTTGGTGCGCCTCCCCTGCAGTCCACATAAGGACTGAAATATTTAAATATTTATCCCCCACTTCAAACTTTTCCTCTTTTTCCCCCTCCTCGGCGCTGCCTCCAGTCAGAGCACCGGGGAACGGTGGGTGTGATGCCGCTGAACGCGTGGCTTCCGTACCGCTGTCAGCGCGCGCTCTCTGCGGTTCCTCGGTCATAAAAAAAACACAAAGACGCCGTGAGGCGGCAGCTCCGCGTAAAAGAAGGAAAGGACTGAGGACCCCCGGAGGAAAGTGGCCGCCCGGAGCCTGGCAGCATGAGGGTCCTTCTGAGCGTCCTGTACCCGCTCCTTTCCCTCACCGTGTTCGGACTCTATCCGTCCATGGTGAGTTTGCTTCTTCCTACATTTTGCCTCGTCTGCTGTCCCACACTTGTTCCTTCTGAATGACAATGAAATACTGCACTTACTGCCATTTATTTTGGAGTTTAATATTCGGAGCGATGCGCCGTTGCTCGTTTCTTTATACCGACAATACAAACTCAACTGAAAACTCCTAAGATAAGATAATATTACTGACTTAGCCTGATTTAATCTAACTAGTAGATTTAAAGTTGGGATATTGGCTTTATGGCACGGTTCCTCATTTGTTCTGGAAAAGGCAGACTGAATATATTTCTGAGAATTAAATACGTTAAAATGAAATAGGAATAAGCAACAAGCACGTCAACATTAGTAACTGACTGCCTTCAACAATGGTGATTCTCCATCTTCCAACATAACCTGTGCACTGTTAAAACATGTCTGTAAAAACAACTGTAAAAAAACTGAAAAGGCAAAATTGATCATGATAACTGATAGTGATCAAGCTACACTTTCTTTCCCCCCCCCAAACTGTCATTTATGTTAAAAGAGACATTAAATATTACAGTTAGGTAAAAGCAGTGGGAAAAAAATTCTGAAACTAAGCAAAATTACATATAATCAAGATTACACCTCTGTATCAAATTTCTGTGGATTTAAAGAAACAGAAAATGATGTGATGGTTTTCTACTTTACATCATTTCATTTCAGTCTGTCAGATTTGAAGCTTAATTAGCATTAGACAAAAATAAGGTATTAACTATCACATTGAAATCAAATGAAGTATATTTTACTGTGACATACAGGATCTTTGTAGTTTGTAGTAAATTTCTGGCAGCAGCATTTTGCAGGATTTTACCATTAATTCCATATTTTTTATTTTTTTACAGTGCATTTATATCTTATGTGGCTTGTGTGTATGCTGTGCACTCTCATGTGTTTGTGTCACAACCTCAGTACCCTGCACAAAAAAAGAAAAAAAACACATTCATCTTTATGTCTGCCTGTCCCTGTCAAGATGCTGGCTTATTGCTTGAACCTAACCTTGAGCGGTTTTGTTGCCAATGGAGATGCATGCTCAGATCATGGTAAGACTAAAGTGCAATAGCAAAAAGTCGCATATGATAAATGGGAGGGACACTGTGCTGCTTGGGGATCAGGGTCTCTGTGTGTTAGTGATAGTGGGGGAGTTGCTGTCCACTCGGTGAATCTGCGACATCGTTGCTCTGCTTCCCTGCCTTTGCAGAAAAACAGAGGCGTCTTCAAAGAATGAAAACCAGTTTTCTAAACCTTTTTCTTTTTTTAACGGTTCTGTGAAGACGTAGTTGCTCATTCGCTCTCTAAAATTAGATTCTTTGGTTAAGAGATTGTGACTAATCAATTAGAGCACTAATCACTAGTCGGTGCCAGTTTTGTTAGTCAGGTCATGCCTTATGTCATTTGCCAGGAGGAAATGCGGTTCAGGACTGTTTTTATTTTTTAGTTATGATTTGACATGCCTTTTCTAGATAAGCACCAAGATTGACTGACTCAGATTTTTCGATTCTAATGATTAAGCACAGAGAGTAGGGGGGAAAGTGCAGAAAAATAACTAAAATATGTATTAATTGTACAATACGTACTACAAGATATATATTCCAAACCTTTTTTTTTTCTTTGATTAGTATCTGTTTTTAAAAAATGATCAAGATACAAAATTGGTTGTAGCATTTTCTGACTGGAAATGGTAGGATTTCTCAGTTTTGACTGCTTAAGCAAATAAGAATGTTTTACCTGCCTAGTGTTTGACCCATTGTTCCCAAATCAGACACAGTCTAGAGAAAATTGGCTAATCAGGTCTGCCGGCCAACAGATTGGTGCGTTTCTACCCGTTCCTGCTTGGTGCTTGTCGAATGCATTTGGTCTCGATATTGTAGAAGGATTTCTAAAGTTCTCAGTTCATAAGAAAGTTGTGAAATTACTTTCGATGAACTGTCCCTGTGCAATTATCTCTGTGCATATTGTTGGCTCTATGAAGCCAGTTTTTATCTTTCATCGGCTTCTGATAATAATTGCCAAGCTGCCATTAAGGCAAAAAAAAAAAAAGGAAAAAAAAAGGAGACATTATTTTATCTGGAGCTGCATGCAAATTGCTTCAGCCTTTCAGCCTCGGTGTTTTCGATTTGTCTGGGAAGACAAACCTTTCATGGTATTATACAGAGCTGGAAATGATTAAGCTGTCAGTCTCGGGCTGTCAGGCCTTGTACAGGAGGCTTTGTTCAGGGGTGGCAGTCATTACTTCTCGGCATTTAACTGTATGTGTTTGCGGATGCCCCAGAACGACCCCTGCAGCCGTTCACACAAGCTTTAGCTTTGCAGTTTTAGGAGAGCGTTTTAACTAGCCGCTTTCTGAAATAAAGGGGCTATATGTTGAGCTAATGGTATGGATTTGTCTTTGTTGTGGTGATTCGGTTTGGCATCTATTGCTGCTGCAGTGTTCATGAAAGATCCCTTCAGAGCTTTTGGGATGTAATGGAGTATTTGCATGGAGATGTTTTCCCCCTGTCATCTGGGCCTGCTGGATAGTTGCACAGTGGCTGCTAATGGGACCCAGTTACTATTCTCGTCATAACTACAGTTAAGGTTTTACTCCTGTGACTGGAAGACGTGGTTAAAGGAGACAGATAATCTTAAAGGGAGCAGTGTTATGTATTTGTAAACTTTATGTCATGTTATTATGTTATTCACTCATGAAAGCCCAAAGTTTTACCCCCAAAACTCTGCCATAGAGTTGCAGTCCCACGGAGCATCCCACACCTGCAACGTCCTCTCTCAGCTCCTTCAGACTAGCAGCAGCAAATAGCAAACACCTGGTGGAACTGCAAGTTCACACAAACTACTTCTCAGTCCAATGCGCCTAAGAACGGTTGTTTATGCCACCATGAGATGTGCTACAAAATGGCACCATGTTCCTGGAAAATACATAATACCCCTTTAATAGAGTGTAATGTCAAGGTAATGACAAAACCCTAACTTGCTACATAATTTGGCTATTGATTTTGTTGCATTTAAGAACTGAATAGCTTAGGACTGCACAATTATATCACAAATATTGCAATAGTAGTGTAGTGCTTGATTTGAAAACACTTCATACAATCCTAAAAAATTTAGCAGCAGTAAAGCAAATAAAAGTGATTTATGAGGTGGATCAGAGCATATTGAAATGGACCGTTTATTATAAAACATCTCTAGTGATCATTTTGAGAATTGTTGCATCTTTATGAAACTGTGGGTCCATATCGACAGCAAGCAATAATATTACTGCTATGTTAATATCGGCCAACTTTTATGGGACTTATGTCATATATTATGTTAAAAATAAAAAGACTGACATCAGTCAAAGTTCCTATACAGACCAAACGGCCACCATCACTCAAATCTAAAACAGATGGAAAAAAAAATGTCATCGCTTGGCAGCTAGGAAGAGAGAAGCTGTTCAAATGAGAGTTCAGACTGGATGCAGTGTCCCTCGTTGGCAAATCACATAACTATGTTGATGCCAGGAAGCCAATCAGATGGAAAGATTCAAACTGGAAACATAAACAGATTTGTATGGATTAAAGTTCAGAAGACAATTATGATAATCACCCGCATTTGCTTCAGCTCCACCATCCACAGCAGGATCTGTCAGAGCTTGGGGATCGCCGTAGCCAAATGTGTAAGGTGAAACATCTTCCGATTCAAATGAAACACACGATTTAGATAGACTGCCTGCTGGAAAGATTTCTCAAAAAGTAGGTTTCCGCTGCCGTCTGATCAGCTGGATATTGTTGTGATGTCGTTAGACAATGCAAATGTTTGTGAAGCATTTAGTGAAATTTTTCAGTGAGCATTCATATGCAGTTGTGTTTTTATTTCTGTGTAAATTTGTCAGGGGAAAATACACCACATAATAGCGACTAAAGACTACTAACACCCAGATGACTTAGAGTTTTGTATACAGAAGGGCTGAAGCTAAAATGCATCTAATTTTTTTCATTGTGAAGCTTAATTTGTTTTAGAAAGTTGGGTTAAATAAAGTCCTTGCCTTGGTCAATTTTCCAAACACAAACACCAGACCTCCTGTGAAACAATATGCCCATAACACATCTACAGAGAAAGTTATTTCTCCAGTAAAATGTTTACTATGAATTTTAAAATATGAAGCATTCTTCTGTTTGAGTTGGCTATGCTCCCTGTGAGAGATTTTTAACAGACTAAAAAGCTCTCTCTGTCGATCTTTAACTCCTAAAAAGGAATATGATGGTCCAATGCACAATTTAAAATCAATAGGTCAAGGCTAACATGACCTTGATGCGGCAAAGCAAATCAAAACAATTCCTCTACATCATGGAAAATGTGTTGGTTGTTTCCTGATTAGTTTTGTTATACAACACTTTCACATTTCTGCATATCTGCCTCAGGTCTCAGTAGTGCAGGAAGATGCATAATTCCATACAAAGATTTTTATTGCCATTTCGGTATTGTACATTTGGGAGACACAGAAAAGCTTTGATATAAATTCTGTTTTGCCTCTGGCTGTATGTATGTTTAAGGTTGTATGTTTAGAGATTCCTCTCTATTTACCTCTACTCATCTTCCTGTCAACTCTGAACAGCTTCCTGTTCCTGCTGAAGAAAAAAATAAATCCCCTTATTAGGGTTCTGCCACCAGGGGGCGGTGGTGTGTTCTGCAGTGTTAGTTTTCTGCCACATTGTGTTTTATATTTAGCTAAATAGATCAGCTGTGGACTCACCTGAGCAGAGCAGCTTCCATAAACATTCTGAGTTTTGACAAACTGCTGAATTCATCCACTAGGGGTCGCTACAGTTTATTTCACATGGTTTAAAGGGACTTAACGGTGAACTGGAAGTGTTTCTTTTGTCACCATTTTCTGAAGCAAGCAAGCTAAATTAACCTTAAAACTACTTCTTACTTACGGTTTTGAGTATTGCCAAACATGGTGAGTTGATGTTGAATGTTGTAAAGTTTTGAGAGATACGTTTTTCATTCTACATTTGGGTCCTGGCAAGTTAGCTTTAAGCTAATGGAAATGTCAGAGTTTCATGGGTTAGTTTGTACATTAGCAGCTAATTAGTGTACAGTGGTGTTTAAGGCTGATGTTTATTGTACTGTAAAGTGTTCAAGGAGTAAATGCACTTTACAGTTTGTTGTTGAAATCAAACATAATTGGTGACATTATGCTCATATCAGACTTTAAAGGTTTAAACCTGTGCTTTAAGTTCGTGTTGATTTGGATGTACAAGATCAAGGTTGAAGCCCATGTATCGATAATGCTGCATGTTTATTTGTACTGTACAGTCTTGTTTTATAAAGTAGAATATGTGACTCAATGAGGAACATTTGTCTTAATAAAGTACAGTTTGAATATAATAACCTCTAGGAAGGTATTAACCTTTCATTAAACTCACATTTCTACATCAAAAATGTTTTTTTTTTTATTTGTCTGATGTAAATGCTTATTTAGCAGGAGTAAGTGAAATATTTATTTAACCAGAAATAAAGGCTTGAGAATAATAAAACATTTTCAATAATATTCCAATTGACTGAATATGACTGTGTTTTCACTGCTATGAGATGTTGATTCTTTTGAAATTGATGGAATCTCTATCCAGTCGTTCACATTTTTCTTCCAAAGAAAGCAAAGCACTAGTAAAAGAATAACGAAGGTCAAAACATAGCTTTTAAAGACAGGAGTTTTACTGTGTAATAAGGCTGTAATCATTTTTCATGGCTTCTGAACCTGCAATGTTCATAGACCGACATATATTTGACGTACTTTACCCATTTGACTAATCTTACTTTATTATTAAAATGACTTTCATGCTGCAGTTGAGCTGAACTCTCTTACACCAGGTGATGTTTTAGTACAGTAGAAACAAATCCATCCTCTTTAGCATATTTGGCATTTGATATGACAGACCAACACAACGAAACGCATTAATGTGAAGTGAAAAGCAAAGGCGTCACACAGGTAAAGCCTGGTGGCCCGCCAGGCTTATAAAACACTGGGGCGAAACCCTGATATTAAAGTTTTGGTTTGGTCCAGAGACAGGGAGGCAGAAGTTAAAACCATAGGAAACATTTCAGATTTAAAAAAAAAAAAAAATTAAAAAGCCTTAAAACCAGGTTTTCTTTTTCTTTCACTTCACGGTATCGTCTGCTTTGCTTTCGTCTGCCACATCTAATTCCAATAAGATACATACAGGTTTCATTGCAACAAAATTTGGTGTGTGCGAATATTTCTGCGAGGCACTTTTACATCAGCGCTGAACATGAGCACTGCGTGGATGATTTGAGTCTTTCCACATAGTTTCACTCACAGATTGGGCTTCGGCACCTGTAGGACGGGGTTATTTGTGTAGGCACTTGCCCTCTTGTTAGCCATTGTAAGTAGGTGGCAGGCACACGCAACACGCTACACACAGAAAAAGCTCACATCTGAACACAAAAGGCAGCGGCTTTAAACCTCCACTTCCACTGAAAGGTTTTAGGTCACATAATGAAACTCTGATCACATAAACAGAAAAAATAACAAAACATGAAATGAAGTGTGGCCATGACAGGAAAGATCACACAGAGAAAATGTGACGCCTTGTCATTAATGCAGCATCCTGTTGCGTGTTACTCATTCCAAACGTACAGGGTGCTTTTGAAGTAATTTTCGGAGGGGGCATCGCCTTCCTCGAGCTGCTACCGTTTCTTGCATATTTGATGTTCTTTTCATTCTCGCATTAGCATTTATCTTGATAACGTGCCCGGGCTAATTTATCTGGGTTTGCGACAAATTAAAAGATGCCGAAAGGTTTCATTCCTCACGCGACCATTTTTCACCCGGGAGGTAAACTGAAGATGTCACTTTTTAACCATTCATCAACACAGTTAGGCCGCAAAACCGACAGGAAAATGATTACCTGAAAGTACTCATCCGAAAACTGATCTATCAACATCGCCAGTATGAATATCAGTAATTACAAAATGCGCCTTTGATTTAAATGACAAATATGATGCTTTAAACAATTTTTATTTATTAAATTTTTTTTTCTTAACTCCTTTGTGCTCCGCTGAGTGAATGCGGCTCCAATAATAACACGTCTAGCCATAATTACAGGAGTTGTGACGTGATGTTGAAACTACCAGGGGCACAGTTAGAGCTCTCTCCCTGCTGCGTGATGACTGTAATTACAGCCCAAGAAGTCTCTGTATCAGATAGATATCACTTCAAGAGAGCTAAAAGGCTGGAATATGAGGGAAAGCCATTTGTGACCTCCATGTATTTATTCTGTACTTCTGCCGCAGGAGACTTTTTAATTCGTTATTGTAATGAGGACAAAATGTAAAATAACCTACTTAGCAGCTGGAAATGCAGGAGTTTATACAGAAGCACAAGAAGACTAGTTTATTTCAACTTTATTGTATAAAATGTAAAGGTTTTCGACAGTCAACACTAACAGCAGAAAATGTTTTGGTGGTGATTATTTATTTGAATACTTTGTCTTGGTTGTAATTTTTATACTTTAAATATCCACAATTTTCCAGATCTCTCGCTCTTTCTCTTTCCCTCGCTTTGATAGAGAGTGGAAATGTTATCTTCAGAATTTGAGACGTTGTTAGAAATACTAGCGGTGGGACTTGAGGAATATGTTTCTTAGTTATTTATTGTTTAGTCTAAAACCATATATCGATTAAAAAAAACACAATTTATAAGTTATTGAATGGACAAAAGAGCTCAGCAACAAAAATATTCTTAGTTTTTAATTTATTTAGGTTTTTCAACCATTAGATTGCTGCAAAGTGCTATTATTATGCCCAATCAGTTTTCAAGCATTTTAGGAGTCCCAGATCATTCCCTTTAAAAATAATCTTTAGAAGTGGGAACTATGGACGCTGACATTTTCCTTTCCAATTAAGCTCATATTTTAGGCTTGAATAGCTTCAATAGTAGGCTAACTCACTTTAGTACAACTGGCACACCACAACAGTCTTGTCCAGCGTCCCATCAGATTGTTTCATGAAGCAAAAATTAACCCCCGGTGGACCAAGAGCCTGCATTGTTTTGTTTACAGATGTTGTTTGTGTGCCAGATTAATGGGTGGTATTAGAAACACGCTCCAAAGGTTCCGGCTCCGGACTTTTCTATGAAAAAAAACAACGAATTCAATTAATTGCGTCAAAGTTTTTAATGTATTGAAATCTATGAAATCAATTAACACAATGACAATGACACATTAAAATCCCAGCCTTAAATGTGCCTTTAAGTCTGAGACTTAAATACAAAAAAAGGTAACGGCTGTAAATTTCAAATTCGGTTTGTATTTCTGGGAATCTAATAACTATTTCATTAAAGCCGTAACTTTAATACATTTCTTGTTTCTTAAGTTATTGTTTTGCAAACTCTGTAATCACTGCAGATGAAATCGACGCCGAAGATGAATTTTTACCATTTCGTCGACCGTAGAGCGAAGCGTGGTCTCTGCTGTCTTCACCGAACACAAAAGCTTGTTAGCGAGATTTGCTGGGGATTTAAAGGAATGTTTGTTGTGCTTGCAGATTCGAAGCAACAAGTCTGGGCACTTTGATGAACGTCTTACCAAGAACTATTCACTTCTCTCAAACCGCTCTGAAGCAAAGGAAAGTAGTTGAAGCAAATAAATTGCTCTATAACTTCAAAGAGCTTACTGGAATGTGCTGATCATATTAATGCAGTGGTATTTACTAGCTAAAAGCTGTATTTAAAGGAACAGATGTCGTCTTGCTTCCAGATCGAGACGGAGGTGTAGTTAAAAGGCTCTGAGGCAGCTTTAGCTTTCCATCCACTGACACCACTGCAGAATGTAATTAGAAAGAGAGAATTTCAAAGGGCTCTTTGAGAGCAAAAAAATAAAAAGATCAGGTGAGCAACCTTTGAGACAACATTTTATAAAATCTGGTCATTCCTGAATCTGCACATCTACATTGACGTAGCATGTTCATATTCCAACATGTGTTAAACTGAGATAACCTGAGTTACACCATGAGATGAAGTCATAATTACAGAAATGATCTGGTGTTATTAGAAACAGAAACCAGCTGTTGTGTTCTCCATTGAACAAGTGAATGGAGAAACTTTACATACGTACACAACCACACACACACACACACACACAGGTGTTTAGATTAGCATGTTTTCATGATGTATTTAACTTGTAGCATGTACTTTTCAGTGATGTTATTGTATATGGAGTTGTTGTTTGTTGCTATGGTTTCAGTTTTTTCTCTCTTTCTGCAGGTGTAGCAGCAGACTTTTAAGATGCTGACATGCATTCTCTCCTACTCTCATCTCCTCCATTACCTTTAAACTATTTCTCCATCCTGCCTTCCTTTCTTTCCCCTATCTTTTTTCTGTCTCAGTTTCCATTACTATTTGAAATAAACCCTAAACATTTTCTAATCTAATTTATATATTAAGTGGAGCATCATAGCAAAAAACCTTAATGAACCGTATATTTACTCCATGTGAAAGTAAATGTGTTGGGTCTCATCTTGACAATCAGACATCAATTCTGAGTGACACGTTGCTGGACAGGAGACTTTTTAAAAAAATCAGCTGACTAGAGCTGTCTGACACTTTGAAACTCAAAAATCTGATCTTTTTTCTAATCAATGCACTATTCGTAACTCTACCAGATTGTGCACCACCAACACTCTTCTATGTGAGGGCTGTTACTGAGTTAAGAAAACTCACCGTTGGCTGTTTTTAGTTCAAATGAAGTCAGAAGAAGGACAAATATTTAGGAATCAATTTTAAAATGGAAATGTGTTTATGCCACAACATATTGTGACATGTCTGCAGTTTTTACTACAATAAAGTATGTAGAGAGAAAACAGGATTTTCAGCAGATAACAGGAAGTCTGAAGATATTACAGCAAATTTGCTTTTTTTATCTTTAACGTTCAACAGAGTTAGCCTAAACATCTACATTGTTGATAATTAACACTGGAGTTGCTATTTGGTATGCAGCTAATGCTGGCTACATTTAATGTATTAAATGCTAATATAAGATGCTATACTCAGTTTAAAACCTCTTTTCAGTTTGTTTTTGTTTTAAGAAGTTATTAAAAACCCTCTATTACAGCTTCTGCTCTCTCACACATGGCATATATCTTCTCATGCTAGGAGGGCTAGGAAAAATATTTTGAATATTAGCTGTAGTTGCTAAAGAGAAATCAGAATTATTTAAAATTGATCAGCAAGTCAAAACTTTACACAAAGCAGAGATTGGAAATTGGGCACAAAATCCCGATTGCTGCATCTCCAGTTTAAAGTACTGCCTACGCGTCCGTGCTTAAAATTTAATTACAATAAATCTTGTAAGGCTATTTATTCCTTTCAGCTGATGTACTTCAGCAAAACACCGTGGAGCAGACATTTAACCCATGGCAAGAAGTTGAGGTACACAGAAGCTCGTCATTGTTTATCTTTGTTTACGCCTTAATAAGTTTGTGTTGACAGCTGCTTAGTATTCTGCTCGAGTGTTGCAGTGTGCCACTCAGCACGGCCTGGAGCTGCCCACCGACTTTACCTCACCGATAATGTTTGATGACTGTTTCATTATCGTCCGTCGCGGTGCTCGTGACTGACACGTCGTCGTGTTCAGGCCCCAGGAATTCACTGAAGCGCACCCTAGAGAAGACGCGCGAGAGTGTGAACAAGATAATACGGCAGCTCATTCGGAGTCTGTCTGGGCCGGAATGTGCCGAGGTGCAGCAGAATTATCTATTCAATCTCCTCTTTGCTGAGGTCAGAAAAGGCAAGAAGGTGGCACGCCTCTAGGAAATTAATCTCCCCGCAAGCCTTTCACAAGAGTCAAATCTGACAGGGAAGATGGCTTTTTCTTTTTGCCGTGTTGTCCCACCCTCCCCACCTCTCTCAACAGTGTTCGCTATTTCTTTGTCAGTGTCTTGTGGCTTTTTTTTTTCCAGCCTTGGGATTATTGCTGTTGCTCCTCTGCTCATGGGCGTAACCATTTGTCACTGCTGTCCTAGATGTCTGCATCGTTGTGGTTACAGAGCTGGCTGCACATGCAAGTTCATCTTCCCCCTGCCATTAGAGCTAAAATGTTAACTCGTTTAAGTGGTATGATCATCAGTTACAGTACCGACGTGCACATACTACTTCACTGGCCTCCGGTTCCCTGGTGGCTTTTTGCTTAGACAGCTTGATAGATGACTGGAGCGATAGCATCTGTTTAGGGCCTCTGTCTTATGCCAGGCAGCGTGGCAGCATTGTTGTGATCAAGACTTAGCTTTGCGAAAGTCATTGCCACCCTGATTTTGTCTTTGAGTCTAATTAAAACATCTGTATCGCACAATTTCAAAAACTGACTAGCTAATTCAAACCCAGATTCAGAGAAAGGTAAAAGGAAAAGTACAAAAATCCAACTAATTTGCTCCGCTTGTCAGAGCACTGCTATGTTTTTCTGGGATACAGGGAGACATCTGTGTAAGGAAATTAACTTGACGGACGATTGAGATGATGATGAAGGGAAATTGGTGTCAGCATTTCAGCTGGAACTGGGCTGAGCCTACCTTCATCAGATTATTACGTAATTGTCTTACATTTCATCCGCATACAGCAGGAATCCACAAATCCAGGGATTAAGGGCTGCTATCCTGTGACTTATAGGTGTACTCTTGGGCCAACACGCCTAAATCAAATGGCTTAATTGCTTCCACAGTATGCAGTTAAGTTCTCCAGAGTCCTGCTGACGAATTCATTATTTGACTAAGGTGTGTTGAAGCAGAGACACATTGAAATGTTGGAGGACACGGGCCTTTGAGAATGTGAAGACTTCTTACATAGAAAGTCATCATGCCTTTTGGTAAATGATACTTCCTTACACATCTGTCACCAACTTGTATAATTGTCCACCACCGCTATGGAATTTATGCAACTAAATACTACTTAATGTTATGGTACTATATGCAGATGCTCTGTCTGCACTGGTGAAGAATCACTCAGCTCTTCATGCAGAATGCTTGGAGTGTCTCCAGTCAATGGCAGCCGGACCCGTTGTGCGATTAGTTCTGTTATAATTATTCAACCTCCAGAGATAAAGTTCTTATGCAATCTGATAAAACATCTAATAATAATGATAATATGTTTTATTTAACCAGATAAAAACCTTGTTGAGATCTGCAATCGCTTTTCCAAGGATCTGGCAAGATAACAGCACCATTTACAGATATCAACATTCATATTTAAGCAGAGAAATACATCAAATATTAAAAACAGCTGACAAAAAACTATCAAAAGCATTAGCAGTAAAAACTCTCTTTTTCCTGATCTTTCGGCAATGCGAGCCACTTTCACTGTAAATTTAGACTTTTGCTGAAAGCCACTCATGGAATTTAATTGAGCATTTTCAAGGTTTAGATTAGAAAGGGAGCGGAAAAAGAACAATGGCACATATTTGTATTCAAAAACTTTATTTACATCCATTCATCCAGAACTTTCAGTCTGAAAATTTGAATGTTGTGTACGAACATTTTTATAGAGCATTGAACTCCTTCTTTCATCGTCAAGAATAACTACAGTGCGATAAAAAGGAGCGGTGACGACACGGCGAATGTTTTGCACTCGGGTGGAGCCTGATGCGGTTCAACCCTGTGACCTCTGCCCCAATACACACACACTATGTAAAAAGTGTGTGTGTCAAGATCCGCTACGCACACAAAGACGTAACAGGATTTGATGTTCCACAAAATGCCTCATTTCGTCAAGTTGAGCTCCATATACCTCACATTTTTAATACCCCAACATACATGGCAAGATGTCAAACATTGTGACAGCAGCAATAAGGCTTGTAACGTTGTGGCTGCTGCTGCTGGCTGCTGCTGTGTGAATTATTTGCCAAGCTACCTTCATTCTTCTTTAATGACCTGGCTCAGCGGCAAGGAAGGTGTGACACTTCATCTTTTACACCACCATAACAAAACAGTGACAACGGCTTATCAAAATTAGATGATTTTCTGCCTGTGGGTCACACTGTTACTGCAGAGGGAGTCCTTTACCTGTCACTGTTTATCAAAGCTGTATTTATAAGAGACAGATTTTTGCCAAGGCCACTGGCATTCTTCGTTTTTTCTTCTTCTTCTTCTTCTTCATCTTCTTCTTCATCTTCTTCTCCTATCCCATCCTTGGAATCTCATCTCGGGTAATCCTCTGAGAATTTTCACAAATTGCCAGAATGATCCCGTGGCAGAGCCGCAGATTGAATTGGCCGTGTGAAAATACCTAAAGAAATTATATTAAAGGGCCAAGGCTGTCTATGCCGGAGCGGAGATTTGTTTAGAGCAGCGGTATGTACAGTCACACTGAGAATTGTGATTGCGGCTATAAAAAACATAAACAGGATCATTTCTTTGCCAGTTTCACAAATGAAAAACGGGGGGAAAAAACAATATTTTTAAAAATATAACTTCTAGTGCTGCTGTTACGAACAACAAACACTGGATCACTGCAGAATGGCGTTTACCCTACATATTTGATATAAATAATATAGTAGGGAAATACATTTTCCACAACTTTTACATACAAACTTTAATGTATTGTGTGGGATTATACCTGACAACCCGTGTCAGTAACATATGGAAAGGTGATACGATTGTTGAGTATTGCAATGACGATTTTGACTATGATAAATCAGATTTTTGTTTCTCATTAAATAAAAATATACATGAAGTATATTTTCAGTTTGAGCATAAGGAGCAGAAAAAGTCCAGCCAACAGGCTAACATTTTTTACCGTAACACTTGACATTTGATATTCGATCAAATATTGCATTCACATAGTCCTTTCGCATGCTAACGGGTATCGTTTGTAATTGCTTCCATCGAACTGTTGTGAATTTCCAACGTATTTTAAAATATCACACAAAAGAAAATGTGTATTGGGTGTGTTATGTTAAGAAAATAAATTTAAAATGTGCTAGTTTTAAAACTTAACGTCTTGATTGAAATAGCCTAATTATAGTTTTCAGATTAATAACTTATTCTGCCCTATTGACCTTTATGTTACCTGTAGTTGCAGCAGATTGTTTGCTAAGATGTTTTTGAACTGCCCTTTGTCTGTGTGGGAAACAATCAGGAGAAGTTCCAGTTTTCACATTCATCTGTGAAAAGCCTTAAAACAGCAGGAGTCCGGCCCAGTGGAGGAGAGTCTCTGCTTCCACTTTGTTTAGACAAAGGGGACAAATGGCCTTTGATCTTGGAAACAAATTGCAGGGAATTTCTAACTTTTAAAGAGGGTCAGAGACAGCTCCTGATTGGATGAGCAAAGATACGCCTTATTTGAATAAATTAAAGATAAGAATGCGCCTTTTACTATAAAACTTTGTACACAGGAGTAACAAATCAGATTTGCTCTTGCAACTCTCCAAAGAGTTGCATGTAAGACGTACAAAGACGTCTCTTTCTTTCTTTCTTTCTTTCTTTCTTTCTTTCTTTCTTTCTTTCTTTCTTTCTTTCTTTCTTTCTTTCTTTTTTCTTTCTTTCTTTCTTGCTTTATTTCTTTCTTTCTCTTTCCAAAATTTATTATAACCTAAAATCTTCTTCAACAGTTTCCATCTACTAGTTTGGAGTGAATGAGCCAGGCCACGCAAATTTCACCAGATGTGGGCATTACGCAGGGCTGTAGTAAACAGGAAGAACAGGTTGCAAACTAATACGGGCCAGAAAAATTATCAGAAAAATTGAGATTTTCAGGAATGTGCTGAGGCGATGTTCCACGCTGTCCAGAGACATTGATAAAGAAATTCATTCTAACTATCCCAGCAGCAAAAAAAACCTGCTGATCAGACATGTGGGTTAATGTTCCATCTCCCCTTTAGTGTATTAACTCTTCTTCAGAAAAGCCAGAAACCATACCAAAGGAGAAACTTTCTTTTTTTTTTTTGCGAAATTGAGGAAGTTATTTTGAATTTTGCTGTTTCCATCAACTTTTTCTAATGTCATGCTTCAAAATGTGAAAAAAGTGAAGTAACTATGAAGTGGAAAACAAGGATACGTTTTAAAAATAAATCACAAATAAAAGTGTGGTGTTCATTTGTATTCACATCTAATGCAATGCTTAGAAAGGCTCAACAATATCATATGCATATGATGTGACTATGACCAATTAAGTAACTTCTAAACCCAATTGGTTGCACTCTTTTTCTTTTTACTAAACTGCTCTAAAAAGATAAATAAACCATTTTCTTCCACCGTCATTTCCTGCCTTTTTTAAATTTTACATAAAATTTTAACAATATACATATTTTATGACAAGGTTTCTGTTTGTAAGCTGACAAAAATGTGAAAATGTTGAAAAGCTCTAGATGCCTTTTCAAGCCACTGTGATATTAACATTTATTTTAAATTGCAAAGTTGACCTGCTCATATCCACCACAGACAAGAGAATTAGTTTGGACATAATGGTTGTAGCCAAATATTCTACACATATTTGACTCAGTAATTAAGTAAATCCCTCAGTTTATCCCACACATTCAGTTTCAATCCCTCGTCAGCCTCCTCCATCTTCAGTTCTGTCAGACTAAAAGGTTCATACAAACACATTAAACGGCAAATCAGGGGGACATACAGACAGACGCCACGGTGACAAACAGAAAAGAGATTAAGTGATGTGTATAATTGGCAGAATACTTATGTTGCATGAGGAGCACAAATCATGTCTTCCACAGGGAGGCATTCATTATCATCACTTTTTACGCCTCCGATGCGCGCTGCTGATTTGCATGTTTTTATTTAATTATCCATGATAAGGGAAGTTGAGCCTGATTTTGAAGTTGTACCAATGAAAATAACACAAGTAAACATGGCAGCTGCCAGATCTGACAGCATAACACTTAAAGAAAAAAAAATTGCATAGGTTTGGTTTTGTAAGTAAACGACAAGGATTTATCCAACCAAGCAGTTCTGCTTGAATTTATGTTCTGATCTTGTGTTTTTGATTCCCAAGTTCTGCAATTCGATTCTTCTCTTCTTTCACAACACATTTGTTGAATCTGAATGTAATCCACCAAAAACTAGAATTTTAAAAGGGATTTCCTTTGCCACAAACACCTTAGGGTCATCAAGCATTAAGTGCTTATTCTTGCTGCTGCTTACCTTTCATATCCTCCTTGAAAATTCATTTTGCTCACCTCTAGCTCACGTTTTCCTCACCTGTTGTCCAGTTTTCTGGATTTCCCTTGTGAGGAGTTTTGACCTGTTGCTCTTTGTCAGGTTTGACTTTCTGTCCCTTTGTTCCCCTTGTTATTTTTCTTTTCTACCCAGCCAGACAACATACACAGTGGGTAAGGTCACTGCTTTTTCTTTTTAATGTGTTTGCTGGTACAAGAAAAATATATGTAATGATGAAAGGAGAAAGAGAAGGACAAGTAGGGGCGGTCATTCTCTGCTCCCTCTACCAGATCTTAAAGATGGATCTCTGGAACCGTTTAGAGATTCCTCACTCTACAAGTAGACACACCTCACCTCAGTCGCAACCACTGTGGGAATCAACACCACAGTTTTGGACCTATTTTCTCCAGTTGGTGTGCTTGGACAGTCCTGGTCACAACATCTCAGGCACTACTGCTGCCATCATAGCACAAACATTTCAGTTCAGTTTCAGTTCTTGTCATGGTGAGTTGTACAGGCAATACAAGGACTCAGCAGGCACCTTCAGGTGGCATACCTTTGCAGCTTCTGTTTTGGTTGTTGATGGCCTAAAGTTCTGGTCCAGTTACTCTTTTGAGGGAGTCTGTCAAGGTCTGCCTGTTCCTGTAACCAAGAGGGTCTGGAAGGTGTTGTTTTCACCAGTCTCGCCTCAAAAGAAGAACCCTCATCACCTCCAGCTTCTTTGACCTAATAATTTGTAATGCCTCCAGGTTTCATCATCAGCCCACCTGTTTCACCTTCAGCTTCCAAATATGAACCAACAACTGTCAAGTAAGGACACCTTTCACCTGTCTGTACTGTCACTGTCAAGCTCCTTTCTTCATTGAAAAGACTTCTGGGCTGCCTGCCAGAACTTTCTCTTCTCTCAGTCGCACTTTATTAACCTAGTACCAAATGGAAAGAATGCTTCAAAGTGAGAATATGCATCACTTGTGAGGTGTTAATCCTTTACTTGTATGAGGATAGGTACCTGTCTGGATGCTAGGCCATGCGAGGACAAATGTTTCTCATCTCAGTCATTGTGCAGGTAACTGCAGAGTGAAGTATTTTCTGTCCCTGGTCATCAAACTTTCAGAATCACTGGTTGAAACTGTTTTTCATTTCACAAAGTTTTTTTTTCCCCCACTGTGAGGTAATTATGTCAGTTTTTCATGATAATGGACTACAGTTGACTCGGGAGTAATCCAAAAACAAGACAAGTCATTTTTTAGGTTTTCAGCTTTACTAATTAGTCTGGCATTGTTCCATTTCTGCTGGTGGTTAATGCGCTGATTATTGTGTTTTGGCATAATAGGCCTGATTTTCTTTTGGAACAGCTTTGCTGTTGTTTATATAGTTTAATAACATGCAGAGTGGACCAGTCCCCATAGGTCCATGTCCAGCAGATCCCAGAGGCTTTGTGACTTGAACACTGATTCTAGTCACTAGTTAGCACCTGCAGAATTTACACTTTAATGCACACATGGGTTGTTTTGACATCAGTCATGGTGGAGTGGGCTGCTTTCTGGAGAGCGTGACATCACGTTCAAAGAGTCAAAACTGAAGGGGAAAAGGAGGTTGTCCTTGAGTTTCACTGTTGTGTTGACAGAACTGATTTATAAAGGCATTATGGGCTGAGTAAGCTGACTTTGGACCTCATTTGCTTCTCCAATCGGTTTGGTTTTAGGTTGCATAGTAACATATTTAATCTGCAGCTCTCTCCATCTCCTACATGCAGTAACGGTGAAAGTCTCAATCATCTGCGAAATGTAGATTTTTAATCCCGTCTCGATAATGTTGTTGTCGTTTAGGATTTAGAGTAACTGGCGTTTACTCCCCCCACACGTTTCTGTTATTTCCATATAACATGTTGGAAATAGGATCATAATTCTATGTACAGCTTATTTTCTTTTCTATGCTCTCCAGGAGTTTTAATGATATGTTTCCTCATCGTGTTGCTGTCTTTTTTTTTTCTTTCTTTTTTTTAACGTTCTCTGAGCTCTGTTTGTGTAAAGTAAATTATCGTAAACACAAAGCCGGATCCAATTGAAGTGTTAGTAGCCACAGCCAATCAATTTATTCCCTCTTTTTAGCCAGTTGAGAGACGGCCGTAGTTTTCCGTAATGGGAATGTCCTTCTGCATGTCAGTGAAGCAGAAGGGATTTAAGAGGAAATTAACAGAGTTCAACATTATTGAGGGAAGGAATAAAAAGCGGTCATGTGTGTAGTAATAAAAGAAACGAGGCATTGAACATTTGTAATTATAGTCAGATCATTTTTATGAGACACTCATAAAATGCATGGATGTTATATTAACAGAAAAACAATGGCTATTAGGTTTGTAGAAGTTTTTCAGTGGATTTACACAAATACATGACAATGCATGTATGCATAGTGTGTGCTGCCTATGTGTATAATATGACGTTTTGATGAATCCATATGTACATGTATGTTTAATATGTAGACGTAATTCTTTATTTCACTTAAATGTTTTATTGTATCAGAAAAGAGCCTCTCATAGGTTAGGCTAAACAGAAATACGACTAACAAAGACGGCGGGCGGGAAGAAGAAGAGGAGGGGAGGCTGGTGAAGAACAGCAGGCAAAAACAGAGGGAATGTGAGTCCATCTTAGCAACTGTTTATATTTGGGTCTGGGCGCCGTGTTTGACCACTCATGCAGGTCGACGTGCACGCGGGCGTTCGTGCGTGCGTGTGACGACTTTGCAGAGAGCATGACTCTGCTGGGCAGACGACTGGGTGTTGGGTTGGGTTTTTGAGCTGCTCGATGCTGTTTTGTAAGGATGATTAATTACCAAGTCTTTGGCTTGGAGCTCTGTGAAGCCGTTGTAGCCCTGAAAGCCTGATCCTCTTCCATTTAACATGCTGAGAGATCGAAAATGCTGACAAATTAGGTGTTGCCTCCTCCTCCCGTGCGTACTGTAAGTTGGCCGACGACGTGCCACATCGTGAAAAACGAGGAAGGAAAAACGCGTCGTGAGCCTGGCTTAGTCAGAAACGGACAGCGTGTGGTTTGTTTTTTTGTGATAGTAGCGTCTCTCTTTTTTTTTCTTTTTTTGCTTTGTGAATATTTAAAGCGGCTTAGGTAAAAAGTCAAGCAGAGGTTTTCCTGGCCTACTTTTCCTTCTCAGAACTTGCTGGATCCCATCCAGTTCGTTCTGCAGCTCACTAATGCTTGCTGACTGTATGCTTCTCTGCAACTCTTTGTCAGCATTGTCCTACTTTCTTTGTTTATTTCAGCAGCTGTTTACCTACATGATTGTTCATTCAATAATTTACCCACATAATAAACCCATTATCTCTTTCTACTGCATCTCTTTCTATTAGGAAATTACTATAACTACCTCTGTCCCACAAACATAACTTATTTTTTTAGGGAAAAAAAAAAATCTTTTCAAAGAAGTTACACTTGGAGACAAAACGAGCAATCTCCTTAGAAAACATATTTTATTAGCTTATTTATTTGAGTTTTTTAATTGTATTGTTGCTGTGTTTGTCTCTTCTGAATGAGATATTGGATTTCAATGAGACAACTTGTATATACAGCATATATATAAAAAAGTCAAATAATAATAATATAAAAAAGATCTCACTTAAATGTTTCATGGTAATTAAAAAATACATTTTAAGATTAGCCGAATATAACCTGAATAAATACTAAAAAAATCTAAACCAACATGTCAAAAAGTAATTGTGTCCTTGTTCAATCCTGGATTAACTTTCATTAACCAATTTTGAGTTGAAATGTACCTGGCAGATCCAGGCTTGATTCCTGTCAGAGCTGTTGAATGAAGTAAACACTTGGACAGAGTGTCTGAGAACAGGAAATAGAGTTTAAAAAAACAACAAAAAAACATGATGATTAAAGGCCTGGCTTGCCTCAGCCGAGGTCAGTGTTTAAGAAAAACAGCATCCATAGCAGAGATTCAAGGTAAAATACATCGGTGTTTTTCTTGCCTTGACACAGCTGACCAAATAAGACACAAATCTCCGTCTTGAAAGCATCGCGGCGACCCCCAAGACATCCCAACATTGTCAAACAGGGTGGTAGTGCTGTAATCTGAGGGTGCTTTGATTCTTTAGGATATTGAGGACTGTTGTAACGGAAACCATCAATGTTTCTCTCTAGAAAATCCTGAAGGAGAACGACCAGTCACCGGTTTATCCTAAACTCAAATGAATTTGATGTTATGCAGCCTGATAAAGATTCAAAGCAAACCACTGTAGGTTCAAAGCGAAAGACTCGGTACTGGCCTTGTCAAAGTTTGGACCTGAGTCCAATGATTGTCCTGAAAAGCTTGCCATTAGTTTTGGTATTAGAAAAGCTTATTTATTTACCGAGTCGATGCTTGTTGCAAACGTCTGAGAAAACACTGCTTCTCTCTTGAGAGAGGGGAAAGATTAAGATTTATAAGCGTTTAGAAACCTCCTCTTCTGGTCGTAAAACCAGCCCAGAAGCTTGTGTTGTGACAGAAAAACTGTGTTGTGAAATTAGTAAACTGACATGAAGCAGGAACGAGTCCAAAAGAAATTTTCCCTGAGGGGAGGTGATACAGTACAGGCCTGCTAAAAACAAAAAAAAACAAAAAAAGATTATAACGCCCAAGTAGATGTTCAGAACTTTTATAAAGTAATGCTTACGTCAACATCTCAACTTACTCTAAACCGTAATGGCTTGTTTAATTGAAATCATGCATGTAGAGCCTGTTTGACGACACCGCTAAGTGTTTCAGTGAGATCAGGATTTGGGTTTTTGATTTGACTGGTCCATTATTTCCATCCTTGGTGGATTTACTGGTATTTGTTTGGGTTCTTGTTATGTTGCTAGGCCCAGCTCTGCTTCAGATTTTAATTTGGTTCAGATAATGCCATATTGTTTTTCTGAAAAACAGCGAAAATCATAGGGAATTCTATGATGGTGAACCAGCTAAGTGCTGCTACGACAAAGCATCCCCAAACCATGACCCTTCCACCTCCATGCTTCCTGTATTATGTACTTAGCTACAGTTAAACACATCCTCTGATACTGATTTCCTAACAATTAAATTGTTAGGATTCCTGCACAGCTGCAATTAATCAGATCATCTGGAGGAGTATATGAGGAGGGAGCTGCCGACACCTCACAGGTAGATCCATGTGGCATCTACCTGTGATGCCACATGCATCACAGGTAGATTCTGGTAAAGCACTGATTAATGCCTGATATTAAAATTAGTTAACTGGACTTGTAGCCATTATTTTGTGCCCATGTGGCTGGNCACCANACNGCATGACGAACCCGATTGAACCGTNATACCTAGGATTTCTGTCGGCTAATGTGTCTCTCAGGTTTTGAAAATGGGCCGACAGTCAGCCGACAACTCGAGTAGTGTGAGCTAGACATTACACTAAGGAAATGAGGACGGGAGGGTCAGTGGAGAACACCGGAGCTGAGCCTTTTTTCATTCAGTGTCATCAAGAGAAAGAAAAAAGGCAGGAAGAGACGATAAAGCCGATAATTAAAATGAGGTCGATAGGTTTAATTTATCGTGCGATTAATTGATTTATAGTTTATCGTGACAGGCCTAATTACAGCATAATTTAAAGCGCAGAAAAGACGATTTTACACAATGCTGAACCTTTGAGCTTGCTCTATTTGCTACCTTATAGCTTCAGAGACCAAAAAAAAAATTTGCAACAGTGTTAAATGTGGGTTATTAGATGAATGTCTAAAAATGACATTTCAAAACAGCTACACTGACAAACCACAGTTGGCCTGACACAATTAAAACTCAACGGTAACAGCGTGGCGTGTCTTTAAAGGGAATACAATCATATTTGCATGATTGGCTTGATCCCACCGCTTAGTTCCTCTGCTGGAAAGAGGCTGTTGCAGCTTCTTCCTCAGTCCAGGAAACTGGAAAAATTTACTGCTTGAATTTAAATTGTGCTGGAACAATGTAATTAAACTCCTGCTGCTTAATTCCAGCATTAGCAGCCACATCTGCTCCCCGCAGCAGGACGCTCAGTCAGAAAACTTTAACATCTCAGCGTAGGTCCGAACTTGGGTAACATCTCCTTTAAAAATGATACTGCAGCAATGACACAGTTTGGATGATAAGGTCAATGACCGTTATGTAGCTTTTAAAGAAAGACAGAGGCAGTTATTTCTAAACATGATATTTTAAAAATGAATGCTGATCTGAGAACTAGTGTGCCTTCCTAGGACTGTAGTGAGAGTTCATTATTGTGAAAAGCAGTGACTTTGTGTTGAGCTTGAAATTGGCCCTCTGACTCTAAAAAAATAAAAAATAAAAAACTCCAAATGAAAATTGAAAATAGCAAAACAGATAGCTATTTTTCCCAGTTTTCATTTGGATTTTTTGAAGTATGATCTGTGATGATCTAATTAAATACATTTTATAGACCGAATCATATCAACCCATCTAAAATGTCATAATTAGTTTGTGGAGTCCTTTCGTTCAGTATTATTTGACCAAATGTGTTTTGACGAGGCTCGATTCTTGGATTAAAAATACCTTTTGAACAATGACAACCTTGAAGCAGGTATTTTACAAAGTTTTCATTAAATCCAAACCCAAATTTCCATATTAGAATTATGTTTTAATTGGTTTGATGGAGTATTCTTATGTTAAATGTAATTTTTTTTCCATTGGCTGGAAGCAGATAATCTTAATTAACAGAAATAATAACTGTGTGTTTGTGTTTCACTGAAAGAGACATACCATTCAATAAAAAAAATTATTGAATTTGAATGACAGAATTCATTTTTATTTTTTGTGGATTTAAACGTAGCGAGTAAAAAGAGTAATTTCAGCTACTATTAAAATGGCCGCGCTCCAGCCTCTGAGTGTTGCTGTGTCTGTTTGTACCTGCAGACTATCGGCCCTAAGGAGGGCTGGCAGGTGTACAGCTCAGCCCAGGACGCTGACGGCCGCTGCATCTGCACCGTGGTCGCACCGGAACAGAGCCTGTGCTCCAGAGATGCCAAAAGCAGACAGCTTCGACAGCTGCTGGAGAAGGTAAGCACGGTTACAAAAGGGATGTTTACCTCCCCCAGCGCACCACGCACAGGCACACATATGGAAGCCTGAAATGCCTGCAATCTTTTTGTTCGTTGGCGTTCTCATTTGTTGCAGTATCTCATATATTGCACACATTTAGAAAAAATTTTTTCATGAAGATGTCTACTTGGGGATTTTGAGTTATTTACAGATTCTGAAAGCGTAGAGTCTAGGCTTTTCAATGATGTCAAACACATGGAAATTAAAAAGAAAGAAGTTGATCTTTACTACCATGTGTTATGTGCATTAAAAAGATTTAGGGCTATTTGTGATTTAGAAGCTCAATTAAAGAAAAACATTCTTGAATTGCTTTAGCAGAAACAAAAAATATCCTTTTCAGCACCATTAAATATAAAAATGATCCATCAAATTCTGTCAGTTGTATTTATTTATAGTATTTAATTAATTTAATAATTATTAATAAAATTAAAATAACAGTAGCTGTAGACATGTAAGCAGAGCATCACAAGCAAACAAATTCATAAAAACCAAAGAACAGTTCTCACTGATTTGTCGGCCAGTCGATTTATAGGTGCCGATTTCCTTAATTTTGGGAGATCGGTGATTGACCATTTTTTACATGTGAAGCCGATCTTATCCACCAATGTTATCAAACTCGGCAAAGGTCTAAAAATCAACCACTGTGCTTTTCTTTTCTCCCGTGAGAGGTTTTACTGACCAACTCCCGACTGTAAATGTCTGCACATTTACAGTTAACAATATTCACCCCGTTGTTGCCAAATCAGCAACTTTTTTGATATATTGAGCAACATTTCAGACAAAAAAGAAATGATATCGGCCAAAATCAGAATCGTTAAGTTAGGCTTTTTAAATTATCAGTAATTGGTGATCGGCCAGAAAACTGCAATCGGTGCACTCCTATTAACAGGTTTGATTGCGTAGAATGTGGAGAAACCCATCTTTGGCATGTATCGCTAGCAGTAGGTAGCTTGCTCACCTAGCCTACTGCAACTAATTCCACTGGCTTTCTGACTTGAAACTAGAAGGTGCTCAACCCTGGCAAGATGTCATTAAAGCTCCAAGACAAAGCCAAACACAACATAATTCATCTGATCTAAGTCTTATTGACCATATCTAATGTGCAGAAAAACAAGTTTAGCCCACAAGAGTCCAAATTCATAATGTACCACTAAATTCTTGGCACATTCAGCTGCCAGTAAAGTCAGAAATGTGTACATAGAATTGGACGGGCATTCGGTAAAATTCTTTTTCTGTGCTTACAAGCAGAATGTTAACCAGTTGTCACATATTTATTTTTCACCAAAGACTTATAGACCCTGGAGAACACATTTTTCCTCAAACGCAATCTCGCTTACATCTGCGGTGACACAGCTTGTTTTGACCTGACGCTAATAAATGTGGTAATCGGGTACAAACAGTAGAACTGACTACAACAGCTTGTGGAGACTGTGTATCATTTCTCAGGTTGCTGTCTTTGATCTTTTCCCCTGTACCTGAAATGTGATTCATAGAGTAAACACAGCCCTCTCTACTGTTCGGTGTGTAGTGACAAAAGTCCAAAAGCTAGACCTGCCGTGACCCCATGTTCATTAATCACCACCTCCCACACACAACAAGCCAACGCGTGGAAAGACCTGCACACCTACACATAAAGAAATAGAAAAAGGTAATGAGAAACTGGCTAGCTCCAATACTTTCAGAACATTTTAGAACCCTATAATAATCCCTAGCATATGAAAAATGCTACAAATTAAATATATTCTCATGAATGCCTCAATTTAACATTTTTTTTAAATATAATATGCGTGTGTTGTGTAAGCACACTATATCCATACAGCTTTATTTTGGCTGCATACTGACTCTGGCGGTCATTTTGACATCACAATATATATAATGACAGTTATGTTATGGAGAATAACACTGATTGAGTGTAAATATTAAAATTGATCTTGCAGGAATATATATATATATATATATATATATATATATATATATATATATATATATATATATATATATATATATATATATAAAGAAAATATACACTAACTACACTGTATAAAAAAATGCGGTTACCAGAATTTCACCATATAAATATGAATTTTACCATAAATTTGAGCTTTTCTTTACAGTGCAGTGACAGTACTTTGAGCCATTTGTACAATATATTGATTACATGCTATTAGCTCAGTCTGCGAACAGAGACCGTCTCGGGTCGTTGCTGACCTTGACCTTTTTCGTTTAAGGTGCAGAACATGTCTCAGTCCATTGAAGTGCTGAACCTGCGCACTCAGAGGGATTTCCAATATGTCATAAAGATGGAGAACCAGATGAAAGGCCTGAGGACCAAGTTCAGACAGGTTGAAGATGACAGGAAATCCATCATGGCCAAGAATTTCCAGGTACTCCAAAGCACTCTGTTATCACAGCGCTTCGTTTAAACCCCTGGGTTTACTTCACTTAGTTGCCTGGGTTGATTGTATTTCATTCAGATCTCGTTTTAGACCCTTTTTTTACACTATAAGTAGAAGAGGTGGGTTTTGTTGCCCTTTATTTGACAGTTGTCAGACAGGAAAGTGTGTTGTGAGAGAAAGGAAGACAAAGGTCATCAGGCTGGGACGCGATCCTGTCGTGATCACATGAAGGACTAAGGCGTCTCCTGACTTGAGTTGTGCTTCAGCCCTGTTCCACCGCCGCACCCCAGAAGAGACCCTCTACCCACATTTTACACTGAATTTAAAGCACTTTAGAGTCCTGGGCCTCAGGATTTCCTGCTTAAAATTTTTTGTGTCCAATTTTGACCCAAAATCAGTCAAGATGAGCCACTGCCAATACAAAGCCATAATGTTGAACCATATTAAAGGGGCAGCATCATCTGTTTTTTAGCCAGACAGTGCAATTTCATAGCATAATCAAGTGACTATGTTAACTTCGGTTAAAATTACTGTATATATCAAATATGACTTAAAAGAAATTACTTTGTTCTGTTGCTTTAAAAAGCTCCTGAAACTCCGCCTTCAAGAAGTTATCAAACACGGCTCCCCTATTAACCCTTTAACCGTTTTTACCAGCGTTGCACTGAGAAGTAGCTCCTATAACGAGCTCAGCTGATGCCCAGTTCCACCAGGTGTTTGCTAATTGCTGCTGGCTAGTCTCAAGGAGCTGAGTATGGGAATCGTGGGGGAAGGCTGCTCTGTGAGGCGGAAGTAGCTCCACGGAGGAGCTTTGTCCTCGAAGGCGGGGCTAGGTCCGCCTGGGCGTTTTTGCAATGAGAGATTAAAGGATTTCTGTAACATGCATGAAAGAATCAAAGCAACACTCCAGGTATATTTTTGATGAGGGAATAATGTTACAACATGATGTAAAGCATACATCAACAATATTTTCATGTGAAGCAGTTTACCTTAGCGCTTTGCTAATTCTAAAGTGCTTGCTCTGTGTTTTGATATGACTCACTGATAAATGCCCCCATAAAATAGAGAGGTAAAACCCTGTATGATTGTTCCATTTCATTAATTCTATTGTTCGGCTTTCATGTTTGTAACATTTCATCACCAGTTTCTCAGATGTGCTCTGTGCAGCTTGTGGGAAGAGGTGGGTGGAGTGGCCAAAAACGCATTTGTACTCAAGTAGAGGTAAAATGAGTAATCTAAAAAGTTATTTGGTTAAAAGGGCAATTTAATATATTGTAACATCTGATTTAATTTGTGAAAATAAGGTAATCAAAAAACAAAAATATAAGCTTATCTGAAAAAGAGAACATCATGATAAAACAACAAATTCAAGCTAAAAAACTCATTTCCAAATATTTTTCCTCCTAACATGAAACTCTCTGAATTCTTTCTTACAGCAGGTAATTGAAATATGGTAGAACGGGACAAAGTACTTCCTGTGGCGTTATCTTCTTTTTACTTCGTATTCATTTGACCTCCAAATGGAACCGCAGACTCAGCAGAGCGAAAATGACAGGACAATGAAGCATGTGAACAAACAAGAAGTCTCACTTAAACACAAACTGTGTGTGTGTGTGTTTCTGTAGGCAGAAAGTTTACTAAAGTAAAAGTTACTTCATAGTAACATTGTTCATGTAGAAGTAAAAAGTGTGGTGCTACAAAGCTACTTTTAGAAGTTAATTTTTCTCTAAATTTTATAGAATAAAATATAGCTGAGTAAATGAAACAAGTTACTACCCTTCCCTTGAGCTAACAGGCTAACGGCTTTACTAAGGTGGTAAAACCCATGGAAAAAGTTAAGACATCGGTATATATAAGTTACAATACTTATAATATACAGTATGATGTAACGCTGTAGCTCTGGTCTGTAGATTACCCTGGACAGCAGATGCTGGAGTATGAAATAGTTAAAAGTTGCTTTTATGTCAAGTTATTTGCGGGGGGAAAAAACATTTTTTTCCTAGAAAGAAAAGTCACATTGAGCAAACATTCTACTTTTCTGTTGAAGGAGATCTTTTGATGTTAAACCCTGATGTAAAAACCAGAAGAAATTGTTGAAGTTTTTGTTGTTGATGGTTTTATTTCCCTATAATTTTGTGAAAACGACTTGTTGTGACTGTGGAACACAATCAACTAAAGGTAATGTTAGGTGTGAGATTTTTGTCACAAAATGTTGGATTTCAGAACCATTCTTGACCTTCGTGGTGATTAGGCTTTCCCTTTTTATTCATTGGAAGTATGAGAAGAAAAGTAAAAAATAGTTTGGAGTTTGTTCTTAAGTAATGTCTGGGAAATATCTCTTGTTCAACATCAGGCGTTTGCAACATTTACAATGCAGAAAGACATTTTTCTTACTACTCCCAAATAGATTTTGCCTTGAGCTGCAGAATCTACACCAGCCTTGGGGGGAAACAATTATTCTTCGCTTTAGATATCGGAACAGTTTTACAACATTACTGCTCAAAGCTGTTAAGAGGCACCGTGGAGAGCCTAAAGAACCAAACGCAACTCTGAAGCCGCAGGTTCAGGACCTCGGGTTTTTGTTTTGTTCTGTTTGCTGCTTTGCTTCATCTGTGCCGGATTCGCCATGCCATTGTTTTACTAGTGCTAATCTCACTGCCCATTTCTGCCTCGATCTCCCGGTCATTGTTCTCCCAGTTCTGCCGCAGCACTTTTCTACCATTGTTCTGTTCTGTGACTTTTTCTTCTTTTTTTTTCCGCAGTCCTTTGAGTTTTAGTGGTTCTCATCAATAAGTTTTAAAAATACATCTTTTGCAAATGAATCATGACCTCATTGTTGGTTCTCCAACTTAGTCCTCTGGTATTTATCTGTATGGAGATGCAGTTCAAGGAGTTTACATCATGAAAACATACAAAACACCATAAACTTCATGCAATCAACAATTGTTAAAACCAGTATCAGACATTGCATTTGTCAAGTGCCATCGTTCAAATTATCAGCACACATCAAATATGTTGGTCAACGTTTCATTTATTATGAATGTAGAGGCAGCTCCTGAACTGATGGGTTTTCAGTCTAGATTTAAAGAATCTCAGTGGTTCAGCAGTTTTGCAGTTTCCTGGAAGTTTGTTCCAGATTTGTGGTGCATAGAAGCTGAATGCTGCTTCTCCATGTTTGGTTCTGGTTCAGAACAGAACCAGAAGACCTGATTGGTCTGGAAGGTTGCTATGACAACAGTAGATCTTTAATGTAAATGACTGAACTAAGCCGTTCAGTCATTTATAAACTTATCAAGTATTTTAAAGTTTATTCTCTGAGCTACAGGGAGCCAGAGGAAGGACTGTAGAACTGGAGTGATGTGCTCTAACTTCCTGGTTTTAGTCAGAATGCCAGCAGCAGTGTTTTTGATCAGCTGCAGCTGCCTGAATGTTTTTTGGTTGTTGTTTTTAAGCAGGCCCGTGAAGACGCTTTTGCAGAAATCAAAGCAACTAAAGATAAACACACGGATGATATTTTCTAGATCTTACTGCGACTTCAGTCGTTCAGACCTGGAAACGTTCTTCAGGTGATAGAAGGCCGACTTCGAAACTGTAAAACTTTGTAACTTTGCATTTGCGGAAGATGTTGGCCGTAAACTTTCAAGTCACTGTAGCAGCAGATGCTTTCACCCCTCCCCCCCTCCTCCCAGCAAATAGCCACGCTGTTCTGGCTTCACACATCCATCACGTCTTGAAGTAGGTTTTGATCCCGTCAAACAGCACGATGTCTCCCTCCTGACTGCCTCTCCCGTGTCTCTCATCATCATGCCGTCTCCCATCATTTTTCCGCCGCCGCCATCCCTCTCCCCTCACCTCCCCCACCTCAGGAGCTTAAGGACAAGATGGACGAGCTGAAGCCGTTGATCCCCGTGCTGGAGCAGTACAAGATGGACGCCGCGCTCATCTCCCAGTTCAAGGAGGAGATCAGGAACCTATCTGTGGTGCTGACGGGCATCCAGGAAGAGATCGGGGCCTACGACTACGACGAACTGTACCAGCGGGTCCTGCGGCTGGACACCAGGCTGCGCAGCTGCATGGGCAAACTAAGTGAGTGCTGTTTATGTCCACCGCTCCCCACTGGATTAAGTCAGAATTTTAATCATGTCTCAAGGAAGCTGATATATTGTGAAACCTGCATGAGCTCAGCGTTATTCTGAAGTCTTATTAAAAAAAAAAATAAAAAAAATAAAAAAACAGCCCCGGCGTTCCACAGAAAAATGAATAACACCAGCAGAAGAAATATTACATTCAGCCAGAAGTTGTCAGAACCATACCTTCACTTTCCTCATTTTTTATGCTGCTGGGTAGCATATAGAAAAATAACCATATAGGATACGTGAGTAAAAAGTATTGTCCACAGATTCATAAAGCTTCTTATATGCAGCTGGTAAAACAAGAGTTGAACACCACAAGGGTTTTTCTCAGCTTAAATATTTTAACTTGGTGCAATTGACATAAAATTCAAAACAATTGTCTGCAATGACTTAATACATGAAAAATAAATTAGTGGAGTTAGTCCACAAATGAAGTTTTGGGAATAACACAGGGAACTGAACATTTACAGAGTACTTTGTTTTTTGTTTTGTTTTTTGTTTTGTTTTGGTCATGTGCATTGCTCAGGTCAGGTGTGATTTTTGACCCATTCACAGTCCATGCTATGATGTTCCCACTTAGAAACGTCACCTTGGCATGTGATTTCCAGGATGAAAACCTTCCTTACATATTTCCCTGTACTCCACTGACTATTGCACGTCTTCTGTAGTAAAGTTTGAACAAGTTTCAGTATGATTTCTCTTCAGCAGTGGAGTCTTGTGCATTGACTGCACTGAAGTGCCATTCTACTGCGACAGAGATGCGAATCTGTCAGCAATTCCGAAACAATTTTTGATTCAGAAACCAATTTTTCTAGTCAAACAATCTGGGGATTCTGTTTAAATGGTGTGACTGAGAGGAAAAGACATTGCAAACATACAGAACATTTATTTAAAACAGTTCTGGAAGGTGGTGCACTGAATCAAATTGCATCCGCTTATATTTGGACGAAAATATGTTTCTGCATCAAACTCTGCAACTTAAGTTACCAGGATTGCGTTAGCCGCCTGGCTTTTTCTCAAATAAAAAAATATATATTCAAGAATTATTCAAAATAACATTTGAATAATTGGGACTACACTCACAAATAACAGCATCACAGACGTACAGCTAAAACGCATTTTAAAATACATTTTGGGGGCATTTTGAATCAATTCAGAATTCCACGCACTCAGAATTGCAAATCTAATTTTTTCTGCGCCTCCATTCTGCAGGTACAGTTAAGTTTTTTTGCATATGTTGCCAGGTTATGTCCAGTCAGTCGCTGCACTGAAGCATGTGAACATTGTCTTCCTTTCAAAGAAATCCCAAGTGGTTAATGGTTAGCTCCCTCAACTTCCACTCCAGTGCGACAAAACGAGGCCAGTCCGGTTCGCGCTCGTGTCGGCTTGTTTTGGATTGATGGCTTTTAACAGCAAAATCTTCCACGATCTCTTGAAGGAGGCAATTAGGAGTAACATGTCCTCCCTTATCGCCTTCTAATGAGCAGAAAACGAAGCAGCTTGTGGTGTTAATCTTCTTCGACTGCAGCCCCGCTTTTCCAGAGAAGTTTGTGATGCTATGAATTAGTCAGAAGTTCGGGGTCTGAATCACTAACTAACCCTGAGCTTTTTAAGGCTCTTGTTTTCTTCTGCTTAGGAGGAGGCAAGAGGGGAAAACCGCAGTTTCATTTAAGAGACGGTTGCTTTTGTAGAAACCCTGTGAACGCAGAGTAACTTTTAGATTCAAACAACAGTCGGACAATTAAGCTTTGAGTTAAATAAAGTATGCGGCTGTCGGTGCTATCTTAGTATGCACGGGGGGCACGCTCCCTGGCGACGCAGGCATGAAATTGGCTTGAGGAATCTAGTTAGAGACTGAAACCACCCCCAGAACATCTTATTGCTGCTTTTCTGTATCAACAGCATGCGGGAAATTAATGAAAATCACTGGACCCGTTACGATAAAGACATCTGGAACCCGGTTTGGGGCTTGGATGACGGATCCGCTTGCAGCAACCCGAAACAACAGGGTGAGTCATGATAAGATTGGGTTTGTTGTTGTTTTTTTCTTTTTTTCCCCAAAGATCAGAGAGGAGAACGCTTGTGGAGTAGATTTAGATTTTTAACAGTAAGAGAAAGAGTGAAGCAGTGATTCTGGTTGGATTATTTTCTATTTGTGGCTGTAATTTTTTGATATAATCATGTAGAGAATTACCAATGATAATAGGTGACGGTGTCACACAGTGGGTTGCAAATGTATAGACCTAGACTTTTTCACATTTTGTCACACAACCACCTTATGTTAAAATTTTATGTGTTAGTCCAACACAGACAAAAAAAAGAATATTGATGGAAATTTTTGAATAATAATAATAAAATCCCCAAAATATTGGTCTGCATATGTATAGTTCTGGTACTTTTTCTAAGTAATGGATATTTACCAGTAACACCTCTGGTGTGTCGCTTGGTTTTCATGATGCTGTTTGTTCAGTAAACCTCCAGGAAACAAATAACTTTTGGAAACATTAAGACATTGATACATGCTGGCAATTTTGTTGGGTTTTTTTTTACCCTTGAAATCATCTCACAGGCCTTCACAGAAAAAATTTATTTAAAGTGACATTCTGAAGCATTTGGATGCACTGGATTTTATTTAGAGGAATATGAGTAAATTGGGCCGAATACAAACGCGTGCTGCAGTTTTTGCCCTGAATATTGGGATGTGCAAAGAAACTTAAATACATTTTTCTTGTGAGAGAAGTAGTCATCCATCACATGTGCGACACTGGATTTATTTTGAGGTATTACAGTAAAGAGAGCTGAAAACCGCAAACTATTTTCCTTCCAATTTATTATTATCCACTTCTTAAAGTTGGTCGATCACGTAAAACCTCGTAAAAAAAACTTTGTGGTGTTACCGTGAAAGAATTTGAGAGAGTGGAATATTGTAGCCAGTCCCCGCAGAATCAGGTGCAACTCTAACTCATTCCTCCGTCCCCTCTGACATAGGTTTGGTACATGGACAGTTACACCAACAGCAAGATTGTGCGCGAGTACAAGACGATAGATGACTTTGTGTCGGGAGTGGTCTCTCAAACCTACAGCCTCCCGTTCAAATGGGAGGGAACCAACCACATCGTCTACAACGGCTCGCTTTACTACAACAAGTACCAGAGCAACATAATCGTCAAGTACAACTTCGAGACGGGCACCGTTCTCGCCCAAAGAGCCCTGGAGTTCGCCGGCTTCCACAACATGTACCCGTACACCTGGGGGGGGTACTCCGACATCGACGTCATGGCCGACGAACTGGGAATGTGGGTCGTGTACGCCACCAATCAGAACGCCGGCAATGTTGTGATCTCACAGATAGACCCCGACACCCTGCAGGTGCTGAAGACGTGGAATACGGAGTACTCCAAGAGGAACGCGGGCGAATCGTTCATGATCTGCGGGACGCTGTATATCACCAACTCCCACCTGTCGGGAGCGAAGGTTTACTACTCGTACTCCACCAAGACGTCCAGCTACGAGTACATAGACATCCCGTTCCACAACCAATACTTTCACATCTCCATGCTTGACTACAATGCCAGAGAGCGGGCGCTGTATGCCTGGAACAACGGACACCAAGTGATCTTTAATGTCACCCTGTTTCATGTCATAAAAACTGAAGATGACTCCTAAATGTGAAGCAACGAAGAAGAGCCGCTGTTTGTGATACCAGGACCAGCCAATGAACTGTTTCCTTTCACCAGAGTTGAACTTTGCTATCTCTACTTGAACCTTTTGGATTTTCTGGCTCTGTATTCTTGAGCATGGACACCAGTGACTTTACAATAAAATATAAAAAGCATTTTTTTTAAAATAACTTTTCATTGCTGCTGATTAGTCTGGTATGCCTTATTTGCAGAGTGTTGAGTTTTCCAGCCAAAAACTCGAATCTTTTGCATGAATGTCATAAACTTGTCCACTGTACTTTGCTAAAAATCTAGTTGTTTTGTTGCAAATCAGATTTTTCTTTTTTTTTTTTCTTTTTTTTTTTTGCTTTCCAGTGTTTGCTTTGTTTGTATATTTAAAGTCTATTTAAAGTTGTATTTAATATTTGAAAGCAACCTGCCGGCTGTTCGCCACAATGTAAATGAGAAAACGCGGTTGAGCTTTCGTCAGGGATTGACCCTGTAAATTATTAATGACACGATGTCTCTGTGAAAGAAGAATGTTTGTATTTTTTATAAACAAAATCACTGAAGAATGTCTGTGCATTTTCATTAAAAGTGAATATTGTACATTTCATGAAAATATTTTTAAATGCTGAAAAAAAAATCTGATCTGATGAAGAGATAATAAAATCAAAAAAGGGAAACTAGTTGATAAAGGTTGCAGTTTTTTTAAGCATGACAGCAAAATTGAAGAAGAAACAATATTTCTTAAATTATGGGAGTCAAATATTTTTGAATTTCCTTAAAAACATGAGGTAAGTTTGGCATAAAAAAAGATATACTACACACCATAGCCACAGTGAAATATGGTGGAGTCAGGATCAAGGTCCGGAGCTATATGTCATTATATAAAACAAAACTTTTGGTTTGGGTGAATAAAATCAGAAACCGTTTACTTTTTACTTAACTTCGTCAGGTTGGTTACTGCTAGAAAGCTAAAAAAAGAAAAGAAATAACATTTTTTTGGCTTCTCACAAAATCCAACTATACGTCAAAACCAAGAAGATTTTGCCATTTTTTCCTACTTATTCAAAAATTGGCTTAACCAAAAAACAACAACAAAGCTTTCTAATGGTCATAAAACCTGAAGAGATTTATGAATAAGAAATGTAGGTCAGTATTTATTACTGTGTCATGATATGGTTCGACTCCAAGAAAAAAAAATTAACCTCAGGAAAACATTCAACACTAGGATATTAAATATTCAACAAAATTAAGCAAAAATGGTGATATAAAACCTTTTTTTTGTATCACAAAAAAATGGTGATACATTTTTTTTGTGTGAAAACATTGCAAAATGTTTTTACACATTTTACAAATGTGTCAAAACCCAGAAAGATTTATGAAGAGATTTATTTTGTATTAAGTCTGTTTGTAACAAACTAAAAACAAAACAATCATCAAACTCTTGTAGCCTCTTAGAAAACATTTGGCTTCAAAATCTAGTTTCCACAGCTTCCAAATGTTTGTTTTCTTGACCCTGTTCCATCATTTTTGAAGAATCTTCCCCGTGTCCCGTAAAAAATGGGGACATTTTTTCTTCTTCTTTTTTTGTCAAGCCAGTATGCAAATGTCCTCTTTCTGTTCGTGTTTACCTTCTACAGACAGCATGCCGACTTTCATGGAAATGCGGTTTTATTTTAGTTTATTCCAATCATGAAACCTGTTGCCTGTGCTCTTGCTAGATTGCATACAGAGCCTGCCTGGACATACAGTATTCATAATACACAGAGGATCAGGCCCAGCTATGAATACTGAGCACAACCTCTTAAACAGAGTCTCCTCCATGATGAATTTGCATGGCACAGATTACTTTTTTTTTTCCTGGAACATCAATGACTCAAAGCACAACCGGACAACTTTCCCAAGAGAAATGGCAACTACATATGCAGCTGCATGCAACCAACCCCTGATCAAAATGCCCTATTTTGTTTGCATAATATGCAATACAGTTTGTTTGATTTTTTTTTCTAATACATTAATATATATACATGCTGAAACATACATGTACACCTCCACCGATATTTAGTTAAAATATGTAACTTTTAGAAGAATCGATATTTTTTTAACAACAAAAATTGTGCGTTTCCCCCCCCCCCCCCCCCCCCCCCAATGTGAGATTTTTTTATTCTTCCTCCCTCCCCACTCCCCC